>NW_024083106.1:3957-35323 GCF_003009895.1 Hyaena hyaena | reverse complement strand
GGCTTCAGATCTTTTCTGTGTGATGTATGGGCGCGAGTGCAAGTACGGAGCTCCTTACTTCTCCGCCATCTTGCCCTCTCTCCTGCCTTTACATCTTTTTACTTAAAGCTGCATGTTTATTTATCAGAAAATTAAACTCAAAAGTGAAATAACAGCTTCTAAGGATGTTCTCCAATAGCTTGCAAAGTAAGTGTTTTTGCAAAGCTGCAAAGTTCCACTGTCACCTCAGTTAAAACTTTACTAGTGAATCAGTCCTTCCTCCAAAGCCCCAGTACAAGGAAGTTTCTCACATAACTGTTAGATGGCCTTGACACTTTTCCAGAATGGCATGGAGTTATATCCTTACCAGAAAATATTTTAGGGGAAGAAAATAACATTTATATCAGTATACAATATGGTAGCAATGAGAGAAAATGATTTAGAAATTTTCCAGAATAGTTTCTTTTTTTTTTTTTTGACAGAAAGCCCTTACAAAACTCCATTCTCCAATAAAAGTATTCCAATACAAAAGAATAGCATGCATACCTTGCACTTTGTTTCACTGGGGGCTGGTTTAATGCCTTTTAAAGCAGTCCACCAATACTCCTGTAAGAACCTTCTGAAGGCTACAGATTACAGAGGACAGGTGATTGAAAAAAGAATTTAAAATGCTGGAACATTTACTGGGCTATTAGAGAAGGCAGAAGTGGGATAGCGTTCAGGGCAGAGTCAGTCATGTGTGCCGTTTCTTCTCCATTCCCACTTATCTGAATGAAATGAGGAAAGCCAGAGAAAGGGTTTAAAATTACCTAATAGACAGTAGAAGTGGTTCTTCCAAGCAGTCTCTCACAGAAGCAAGCATTCCTTCTCCACCTGGACTTGAATTTGGGATTAAAGACAGGCAATGCATTCTTCATAGAAGATTGACATTTGTTCCTAATACTAACATTTTATTTCAGTAAAATGAAACGCAATGTGGTAACATAGGTACAATCATGGAATAGAAAAACACATATATTAGTGAAAAAAACTGGAGAAATTTGAACACAGTCTAGAGTTTAATTAATGGTAATGCACAAAGTTTGGTTTCTTAATTTTTCCAAAAGCCCCACATTAATATAAGATGTCAACAAGGAAAACTAGATGAAGGGCATATGGGAACTCTCTGTACTTTCTCTGCAACATTTTTGTAAATCTAAAATTATTCAAAAACAAATGAGTAAACAAAGAAAGAGCAGAAACAGACCCATAAATACATAGAACAAACTGATGGTAGCCAGAGGGAAAGGATTTGCAGGATGAACAGAATAGGTTAAAGAGAGTGGGAAATACAGGCTTCTAGTTATGGAATGGATAAGTCATGGGGATTAAAGGTACAGCACAGGAAATATAGTCAGTGGTATTGGAATAGTGCTGTATGGTGACAGATGGTAGCTGCACTTGTGCTGAGCACAGCAAAACATCTACATTTGTTGAATCACTGTGTTATACACATGAAACTAATGTAATATCATGTGTCAACTATACTTCAATAAAAATAGATAAACAGTAAATAAATAAATCGAAAATTAAACGTTTACTAAAAAAAAAAAACGATGATAAACTTGTTAAATACAGCATTTACCACTCCACACAAAATTTATTTCATTCATCCTGCCTTTAAAATCCACATAAAATATATTAAATCCCCTAGCAGCTAAACTAATAACTCTAACTTGTGTTGGAAGAACAGATATTCATTAAAGCATCTGGAGATTCTGTAATCTCATTATAAAGCAAGTCATAGATGAAAGAGGATTCATAAAACAGTGGACAAAAATGCCAGGATAACAAAACAAATTCAATTAATGGGGATTGTGAATTTCACATTTCTGTAAGAAAGTATCTTTTATAAAAGCAACTGCAACTCCTTTTCACTATGACATGCTAAAAAAAACAAATGATTAATTTATTTCAATGTAATCAAATTTGATTGACAGCATGTAGCCCACTGCTCTCATTTGTGATGAGGGTACTAAATACACAGGAAAACAATCTTGAACCTTCATTGATTCACAATTTCTACAAAGGTTTTTCCCAGTTTGAGCTACTGAAAGAACAAACTTGGTGAGTAAAAATAAAGAATTATATTTTGAAAAATGAAACATTAATACGGAAAAGAAAAACCAGGTTTTATATTATGAATTTTCCTATTAAGTTTTGACCCAAATGAACTCCTATCCTACCTGAAGACCAGAAAAATAAATAAATATTACAGTCAAGTGGAGTGATGATTGGATGAGCAATAATAAAAACAGTGACAGGCATTGCTAGATGTCATCCACAGTGATGCCCTTGCAGGAATTCCCACGCAACAGCCCTTAAGATCCAGCTTCCTGTCAGCAATAGGCCTATCCAGAATCACCCTAGATAATTAATCTTGCTCTAATTTGAAAAGATCTGCAGGAAGGACATGAGATGCCCTCCTTTAGTTGTAGATTCCAATACTTAGCAAATCTCATTCTTGAAAAAGTCTTCCCTTGCTTTAGTTTCCAAACTGTTATGTAATTCCAGGCAAGAAAAACAGAAAGGAAGGATATTAATATATCAGCATTTTTAACAATCTTTTCTCTGTTGGCATAGCATGAATCAAAACCCTTCAGAGACTGATGCTCTCTAGATGAATGAATAAAATAGAGCTACTGAGATTCTGTCCCTGGATGCTGACAAACCAATTTCTCCATACGATTCCCATCCTAACCCATCCCAACATATCACAAAATCAGCCAGGAGACCTACAAAGCCTATCCCGAAACATCCAGTTTACCCTTTCTGGTATCATAATACTTCCTAATCCAGTGTATGTATTTATAAAAGACATAAATTTTTTTTTTACGATTCAATTAAATATGGCCACCTTTATTGAGATTTGGATTACAATAGAAATATATTAAGACAGTAAGATCTCTCTATGATATCTTATACGGCATAAAGCTTTACATTAATAAAATTCTACAATAAAACCCCAAAGCAGATAGTTTACTAGGCAACTATTGTGTCACAAACTACTCTTCCCTGTGCTTTATAATCTTCATATGAGCTTATTTCAGTGCCTTTAAAATATTTTTTTCCTATTAAGAAATCTGAAAAATTTACTTAGACACTAAAATTAGCAAATTACGTTGGATTTGCAATTCTATTAATTGTTCTTCCCTTGTATTCCTTGGCAGACTCAGAAGACTTTGTAAAGTCTAGTTCTACCTACAGTTGATGAAATATTTTAGGCCACCGGAAGTGTCACTAATGTCATTTTCCGGGCCGGTTTCAAATTGAAAACATATTCATACTTTGCACACAATTTTGTCACACAACTACTCTTAAGTAATCTCGCAGCAATTCCAACGATTTTTTTTAATAAGGTTATTTGTGGATATGACATGCAGCATTTTTTGACAAACCAAGTGAAAAATAGATGTTCAAAAATATCCATTTCTTTTTATTAAAATATGTTTAAGGTGTTAATATTAACTTTATGTGGCAAGCTAAAATTTTTTAGACATTACCAAATTACCTTCCAAGTTAGTATTTTCTCTACTTTATCTATGGAAAAATGATGTTACAATACATTGTAAAGAGCAGAGTTAATAAAAAGCAGAATAGAAAAATGATCATGTACTTTGAATTTTAGCTTAGTATTATGTCCCTACAACCTTTTTTTAAAGAATGTTTTAAATGTTTATTTATTTTTGAGAGAGATAAACAGACTGTGAGCAGGAGAGGGGCAGAGTAAGAGAGACACACACAGAATCCGAAGCAGGCTCCAGGTTCTGAGCTGTCAGCATAGAGCCCAATGAGGGCCTGAACTTGAGAACCCTGAGATCATGACCTGAGCCAAAACTGGATGCTTAACTGACTGAGCCACCTAGGTGCCCTGACCTGTTTTCATTATACTAAAACTTCTAGATTGCTGGAGCCATCTATGTCGTGAGCCATTGAAAAAACAAACAACTTGAAAGAAGATAACTCTATTAAAAACTCACACAGGAAAAAAGATTTTATTTTATAAAGTCACCTTTTCAATCTTTACCCAAATGAATTCCTAATCGATCTAAAGGAAAGGGGAAAAATATGTTAAGGTCTAATGAAGTGAAGATCAGGAGAACAAGGATAAAGGTAGTGATAGTAGTGTAGGAAGAGAAAATAAATTTGGGAATTCTTGGCTTCTTACCCAACCTGAGTATTTTTGTCAGATGTATATTTTTAACTCCCTTTCTGGATAATAGCTTTTCCCACTTACTGTTCAGCTTTAGTTCTACCTATGGTAATGTATGTGTTTTTCCTAAAATCAAGTATAAAATTTATGTTCCTGTTATTCTATCTAGCTGCCCAGCAGGATGGACCAGACTGAATGGGGGCCAGGACCCAGAGACTAGGCATCCATAGAGGGAGCCCAGGTGGGTTCAAAAGCAAATAGCAGAGGAAATCCAGTTAGCATAACTATACTGGGGATGGTGTCCAGTGTCAGAAAACGGGGTGATCCAGGCAGACAAGGAAGTAGTTGGTCAGAATTGGGGAAGAGTAGCAGGGGGACAGTCAAGTTTTTTCTGAAAAGAAAGTAAAACAAAGAATGTCCAGGTAACACATCCACAATAAGGTAAATGTGAAGTTGGCCTTGGAATTCATTAAGAGATTTTAGTGGAGGGAGATAGCCTTTGGGAGGATGGGCAAGCACAGAACTGAGTCTGGGTGGTCCGAGAGTTCTGGGGAGGTTATCAAAGTGGGGAACCAAAGAGAAGGGCAAAACAACTCTAAGTTTATACTCAATGGGCATAAAGTTTCTACTCAACGGGCATAAACTTTCAATTATGCAAGTAAGTTCTAGAGATCTGTACGACACCATGCCTGTAGTTAACAAAACAGTAGTATATTTAAACATTTGTTAAGAGGATAGATTTCATGTTCAATTGTCTTACCACAATTAAAAACAAAACAAAACCCAGAAAACTTCACTCCTTAGTCCCAGGATACAAGGCAGAGAGTCTTTTTCACTGAGCAAGACAAGGTCCTGCCACTAGAACGAAATTGTAAATTCAAAGCTGTAGGAGCATCATCTATTAATGTCAAATTGACTGAATTATTGGTCCAGTTAAAGGGTCTGTAGCTTCTCCTTTATGTAATTTTTTATATGTCATCCACCTCTCCTTCTCCAGGTTCCTTGTCAAAATGGGAACAACCGGTATTTTTCATACTCATACTTTATGTGTATATCTCTCAGGTATCTTCCATTGAAACTTTTTATGTTTCTAATTACAGAAGTGAAGGCTTCTAACACTGTTAACAGGCAGTTCACTAAGGGGTACATCAGTTTTCTGAGTTGGGAAGGCTCAGCTGTTCCTAAGAGTACCCCACTGACTACACCCTTTAGGGCTTTGTTGATGGTGGGAATGGCAGCTGCTAATTCACTGGGCCTATAGGAAGCCTGAGAAGATCCCTGCCCTTGTTTTCTTCCATCTTCCTTTGCACTGAAGCCCTTTCCATAATTTAGCATTAGCCATTCTCTTCTTTTAAATCCCTTTACTTCTAATCATTCTTGAGTTAGTTGAACATTTTACTCCTAACAATTTATTCTTGCCTTTGCATCAGTTTGTTGCCTTTGTAATACCTCAAGTTCCATTACCATCATCACACTATGTTATAATGTCTTGTTTACTTGCCTGTTCTCTAGTATACTACAAATTTCAAGAAAGCAGGGATCAGATTTATCTTTTTTACATTTACAGCTCCAGCACCTGGACTAGTGTTCACCATTGATATTTAAGCATTCAATTAATACTTATGGAAGGAAACAATAACTACATAAGCCAGGGACCCACACTATTCTCTCTCCTTTTATGTTACTCAATGTCTGTCCTGAAATCCCATCCTGACTTCTACTCTTCCCAAGTACACTGTATAATCTGACAATCCCACAGCATCATGGTTCAGATTGTCTGCTTCCTTAAGAACTGGTAGGGCTCTCCCTTTCTCCATCTTCCCTGCCATCATCCTAGAGCAGGCCACAGTTACGGTTTTCCTGGAGCACTAAAGTGGTGACCTATGGCCTCCCTGCCATCACTTACACTCATCTTCAAAACTATTCTCCTGAGAGGAGCACAGTCATATTGTGAAATCATCAATAATACTTTCTTTACCTTAAAACCCTAGAACGGCTTCCCAATACTGCAAAAGTAAAATTGAAATCTGCTTTTTTAGCCCTTTCCATAAGATCCAATTTCTTCCCATCTCTCTACTCTTCCCCCACTATGGCCTCTTTTCAGGTTTTCAAACATAGCTGAAACATAGCAGTGTTTCCCTGCCAAACCTTTCCCTCCACAGTTCCTTGCATGGCAGGCTCTATGAAATTTTTGAAAGGTCTTCTCCAACTACTTTGTCAGATCACCTTCTCCAAAACTCCCACTCCCCCCTAATTATTTTTTTTAGCATTTCTAAACTGTACAATTCCTTCAAATCATGGATTATAAGTTGAATCAAAATCTGTTCATCTGCTGCTTTTACTATCTTCTCCTCTACTAGACTATAAATTCCATTAGGACAAAGATCTGTCTCTGCTTTTCTTTCCTGTCTCCCAAACTTGCAGTACAGTGCTTGGCCTAAAACTGATACTCAACACATATTTCTTATATAAATTGTTGAATACAAAATAAATGAGTGGGAATTCATAGCCAACATGAAAAAACTTAACAGTGAAACCTCAGTGTGCATATGGAAACCAGGTAGCATAAGGTGTATTCGTCTGTTCAGACTGCCATAACAAAATATAACAGACTGGATGGCTTTAACAAAAAAATATATATATATTTTCTCACAGTTTTGGAGACTAGAAGTCCCAGACAAAAGTGTTAGCAGATTAAGTTTCTAGTGAAATATCTCTTCCTAACTTGTAGATGGCCACCTCCTCACTGTATCTGCCCCTGATCTCTTTCCTGTGCATGAGCAGAAAGATCTCTCATGTCTCTTCCTCTTTTTATAAGGACATCAGCTTTGTTGGATTAGGGCCAAATTATTATGACCTCAATTGACCTTAGTTACCTCTCTAAAGGCCTTGTCTCAAAATGTCATCACAGGGGAGTTAGGGCTTCAAGATACAAACTGGGGGGGAACACAATTAGTCCATAGCAGAATGAAAACACCTAGATGCTAAAAAATAAGATCCTGGACCTTGGTGCAAGTTACAGTGAAAATTAATATAGGCTCCAGAGAGAAAATTTTGAAAAGAAAACACAAATTGAGATTTGATTGTATAAAAAAAAAAAGATTGATTGTATAAAAACAAGTTCTCAATGCTGTTGTGTTTTTATTTATTTTTGTGGGTGGGGATTATTGAGAACAACTTTAAAATAATCAGAAGTTCCTCATCTCTCTGATGCTAAGTTCTACTTGGCCACCCTACTGTGCTCAGTGTTTTAGCACAGTGGACCCTCTGTTTGCTCTTCTCATTCACGTGAATGTTCACTGGGCACTTCTAAGGTAACATTGCAAAACTAAACTTGCCATCCTTGTCCAAACCTATTCATTTAATGCATACAACATTATGTTTTAAGTATCTGCACTGTTTTCTCCCCCCAAGAACTCTCCCACTGGTAAAACCTACAAAAACTTCAAAACTGTGTTCAGGTGTTTTCTTATCCTGGAAGCTCTTCCTGAATCCACAGAAGAGACCAGATGTCTCTTTTTGCTCTCCTTTGGCACTTAATGGATACCAACCTCATAATTTACATAATATATGCAATCTTTATTTTTTTCTATCTCCCTTTCTAGACTATTCTTTTCATGAATTTCATGAATACCTGCCAAGCATCTGTTATGTTCCAGGAATGCCTATGGTTCTTAGGATACCTTAGTACACAAAACAATTTCTTGCCAAAAAGGAACTTACACTCTAGTGGAAAGAGACAAAGGTTAAGTCACGTCTTAAATAAAGCACACATTATAATAAAAGGAAGCAAGAACAAACAGAAGAAGAGGAATTAGGAGTGCATGCAGGGGGTGAGGTCAGGACAGGTAGCAATATTGGATAGTGTGGTCAGTGCTGGGGTTATTGATAAGGTGATATGTAAACAAAGACAAAAGGACCCCAGAGAGGAACTCAAGAAGAAGAGCATTCAAGACAAAGAGACTAGCTAATGAAAAGTGCTTAGGTGGGAGTTATCTAGTGTTTTTAAGAAACAGCAAGTTGTCCAGTATAACTAAAGCAAAGAGAGTAAGAGTAGAGTAGCAGGGGAAGAAAGCCACTGAAGTATGATGGGTTCCTATAGGCCATTATAAGATTTTGGCTTGTATCCTAAGTTAAAAAAAAAAAAAAAAAAAAAAAAAAAAATGCAGACCCTTGAGCAAGGAAATGGCATAATAATGTATTTATTTATTTATTATAGAGGGAGAGGATTTATTTTTTTTATGTGCGTGAGTGGAATGGAAGTGAGGGGCAGAGAGAAAGACAGAGAGAGAGAAAGAGAGAGAGAGAGAGACTGACTGAAACAGGCTCCAGGCTCTGAGCTGACAGTCAGCACAGAGCCCGACGCAGGGCTCGAACCCACGAACTGCGAGATCATGACCTAAGCAAAAGTCGGACGCTTAACCAACTAAGCCACCCAGGCACCCCAATAATTCTAGGAATTTTTAACATCTACAGAGGCTAATGTATTATTCTGGGTATTATAAATGTAGCAAACATTGGGCTCAGCAGATTTTTTTAGGGGCCCATCCAAAGATAAAATGGTTAAAATTCCTCTTGGAATAGAATATGAAGGAAAAGGGCAAACCTTTGGAACACTGCAATCCAAACCTGGTATGTGCTTACTAATAGGAATGGGGCATGAATTGGAAGCACCAGGTGGGGGTGGTGGGGGAAAGGACAAAAAGTATTGCAACAATCTTCAGTTATCCTGGTTGTTCTGAAGATCATGAACTTTAAGCAAAAATAAACTCTTATGGCTGAAATTCCCCTAGCATCTTGAGAAGAAGAGCTTTCTGGTTGCAGCAAAATGGCAGAATAATATGATCTGAACTTCTCTCTCAATAAATATTCATAAATTATGCAAATGTTTAATAAATTTAATGTCTATTTGAGATATCCAGAAAAGAAAAGAAAATATCCAACTGTTGGAATTGAAGAGGCAATCTGAAATGAGGAAATCCATGTAAGCTATATCTGTATCTGCCGAAGATGGAGCAGGGCACAGAAAGAGAAAAATGGCAGGTACTAGTGTCATAGCAGGATATGCTTTTTCAGAACCAGTTGAAACAGAGTCAGAATCAAAACCCCAAAATGAAATGAGAATCTTAGAAAAGCTGCACTCTCAGAGAAAGGGGGGCTAGAAAAAAGTTTGCCACCAGCACAAAGAGACAAAAAAAGGTTATAACTGCCTGATTTTGGCAGGGAAGGGGAAGGAGGATTCTCCTTAGAAATGATCACTGTTGGGGTGCCTGGGTAGCTCAGGCGGTTGAGCATCAGGCTCCAGCTCAGATCATGATCTCATGGTTCCTGGGTTCAAGCCCCACATTGGGCTCTGTGCTCACAGCTCAGAGCCTGGAGCCTGTCTTCAGGTTCTGTGTCTCCCTCTCTCTCTGACCCTCTCCTGCTCATGCTCTCTCTCTGTCTCCTGCTCTCTCTCGCTCTCTTTCAAAAATAAAGCATTAAAAAAAAAATGATCACTGTTAAGTACCTCTATAAATACTGCCTTGTATATCATGTGGTTTGAGGATCCAAATTTATGCAACTACAAAGTATTAGAATCCCAAAATAGAACAATTACTATTAAGAATGTTCTTTATCCATTGAAACCCTAGGAGTGCCTAGCAAAGCAAATTCAAATGTACTCTGGAAATATAGGACCACTACTTAGGCAACACATGATTCCTAGAGAAAAAGACAACTCTAAGATGAGATGAGCAAAAGAGAGCAAAAAAGAGAGAGACAGAGACAGAGAGAGAGAGAGAGAGAGAGAGAGAGAAAGAAAGGAAAGAAAGAAAGAAAGAAAGAAAGAAAGAAAGAAAGAAAGAAAGAAAGAAAGAAAGAAAGAAAGAGAAAGGAAAGAAGGAAGGAAGGAAGGGAGAGAGGGAGGGAGGGAGGGAGGAAAAAAGGAGAAATCATATCACATAATATAAAGTAACATAACATACCATAACACAAAATATGAGGAAAAGCTATCAGAAATAATAGGCAGGAAGGTGAAAACTAAACCAAAACTGAATTATGTTAGTTTGCTAGGGCTGCCATAGCAAAGTACGATAGCCCACATGGCTTTGCAACAAAAATTTATTTTCCCAGAGTTCTGAAGGATAGAGAAATCCAAGATCAAAGTGTGAGCAAGATTAGTTTCCTCTGAGGCATCTCACCTTGGCCAGCTTCTCCTTGAGTCTTCACATGGTCTTTCCAATACCCTAGACCCTAATTCTCCTTTTCTTACAAGGATACCAGTCATAACCAGTGAAAATGGACTAAAGTCAGCCTAAATTTAAAAGACTCTCATACTGCATTAAAAAATAAAAGCATCAAAGAACTCTAACTATTTGCAGTTCAAAAGACACATACCTAAAAGGTGACCACACAGAAATTTATAATCCCTATAGTATGTGATCAATTTTTAAAATATTTCATACACATTTATATGTTGCTTGTTTTATACAGTTTGTATTTATCTAATAGATAGTGTATAGTAATATTAGTATATATTATTCAGATAAATTGGTTTATTTTTCCTTCTCAATCTGCTCAAAGAGGCATTAAAATCTCCAGAAATTTATCTGAGCAGTTTGTCAGTTTTCACTTGACATGTTTTGAGGTTATGCTACAAGGTAAATAACATTAGTCATGGTTATATCTTCTTGCTCCAAGAACAGTGTAACTGTCTTTCATATCTTTATTTCCCCCTTAAAATACCTTTGCCTGGAATTCCATTCTATCAGATATTAACAGTGCTATCTAGCTTTCATTTATTTCCTATATGCTTAGTATACCTTTTCTTTTTGTAATCTGTATTCAATGTTTTATGCTTTTGTAGAAGTATGAAAAGTCTCTTACCAGACATAATTACTCAAAATGAAAGTCTGAATCTCAATTATTTTAATCTCCATCCCCATACAATATATATTATGATTTCTGCTGCACTGGGATTCATTTTTGGCATTATTTTTCAAATTTCCATTTACTATATTTGTGTTCTGTCCTTATTTCAATTTATAACTTCTATATTGTCTTTCTTAATCATTTTATTGAGATATGATCGATAAACAAAAATCTGTACATACTTAATGCATACAACCTAATGAGTTTGAAGTACACATCTAGGAAAACATCACCACAATCTATAGTTTAAACATATTAAAAACCCCAAAAGTTTCCTCCTGTCTTCCTTATTTTTTGTGTGATAAGAACACTTAACAGAGGCACTTGAGTGGCTCAGTCACTCAAGCATCTGACTTTGGCTCAGGTCATGATCTCTTGGTTTGTGAGTTTGAGCCCTGTGTCAGGCTCCGTGCTGACAGCTTACAGCTCGGAGCCTGGAGGCTGCTTCAGATTCTGTGTCTCCCTTCCTCTGCCCCTCTCCTTCTTGTGCTCTCTCCTTCTTTCTTTCTCTCATAAATAAATAAACATCGAAAAATTTTAAAAAGAACATAAGATCTACCTTTTTAGCAAATTTTTAAGTATACAATACAGTATTACTAATTTTAGGCACTATGCTTTTAGTACATCTTACCAAAAAAAAAGTTTTCAGAATGGTTGTTCATATAGCAAAATAAACTGAGTCTTTATATCCTGAAATATTTTTTATATAATATTGTCACATCCAATTTGGCTAGATTTAAAATTTGGCTAGATATAAAATTATAGGCATAATGTGGGGTTTTTCCCCCTTTCCTTTATGTCTTTAAAATATTATTCCTGTTTCTTTTTGCTTTCAATGTTGTTGAGAAATCTACAGTTAATGTTATCCTTGTCCCTTTTTTTTTTTATCATAATTAACTCTTTCTCTTTGAACTTATTAAAAGGTTCTCAGTTTAAGTAATGTTTTTAAATTTCATTATAATGTAGATAAGTTTGTATTTTTCTTTATTTACCTTTTTTTATATTTTATGATCTTTGAGGCCAGAAGTCATTCATCTTTTTTCTTTCTGATTTTGTAAACTTTTAAACTGAAACATAACATATATAATATAAAGTATACAATTATTAAGTATACAAATTTTAAGTATATAGCTCAGTGATGCCTCTTTGCATAGTGAATATATCCATGTAAACATCACCCATATTAAGATACAGAATACCCCAAAATTCTACAGATTAACTATTTTTTAACTTCTATCCCCAAATACTGCCTGATGTCTATATACAAGGAACCACAGAATTTTTTGTTTCTGAATTTATGCCTTAAACATATTATGTCTGAGGGATTCATTCATATCATGAGTCCAGCAGTAGCCCATTATTATCACTACTATTTAGTGCTCCATTGTATTAATATACTATATAATTCAATATAATTCTTCTTTTAATGGAGATTTGGATGGTGTCCACTTTTGGACCCTTATGAGTACCAGTATAAGTATTTTTGTTCATGTGTGTTAATGTACATAACCATTTCCGTTGAGTATATACCTAAGAATGGAATTTCTGAGTCATAGGATGTACCCTTAGTAGATACTGTGAAACCAAAATGGCTGTATACATTTAAACTCCCACCAACCATATATAAAAATTCAACTATAGCAAAGCTTTTTATATCTACTCATTCTGCATACAGAGATATGTATTATTTCTCAATACTTATGTTTTAAAAGACTTCACAATTTTAAAAATGTATAAAAATATGAAAATTAAAAGCCAAATATTCAACTAAGTGGAGCAAGATTGCTTTGTTCTTGTCTGTCCTTCCTTCTCCCAGACAGTAGATACATAAATGTTAGGGGGATAGAGATATTGACCAGCGGGAGTTGGGATTCTTTAACATAGTAAGATTCAGGGAATATGTGAAAAGAGCTCAATTTTGACAGAAGGATAAGGTCAAATTCTCTCATAGATACTCTGTCAACAAGATCTAGAGCACATCTTTTAGCATCCTACCTTTACTCTGAAGCCCAGAAGCTCTTGCAGAAGACCTAGGAAAAGACCAAGGGTTTCTAGGAGCAGTGATAAAACAAAGGGTTAGGGCCCTTTTGGGAAAATAAGAGGAAAGAATCTAAAATAGGGTGTTAATCCACTCCATGGGGGGCCATCTGGGACTGCCCAAGGAGCTGAGATGAGTAAGTGCAGTAAGGAATTGAATAAATTAAACTACATTCTAAGTCCATATGCTCTTGGGGATCCATACAAGAGGCATGTTTGCCTTGCAGCTGAAGTAAAGCAGTTTTGCATATGTTAGTCTCACTTACAGTAAGCTTGTTTACAGTGGACCCTACGTTCTTCTAAGAGCAAAGTCAAATGGTCATATCTGAGTCAGCATTTCTGGGGGTGAACCCTGGGAATCTGTTCCATAAACACGCTCCCTTGGTGATACTGGTATGCAGCCAAGTTTTGGAACCACTAATATATAATCTTTTGTATCACTGAGTTGGCTCATGGAGTTAAATAATTGAAAGTCACTAAACCATGGATATTTCTGGCTCTCATACTTTAAGAAAAGTTCATTCAGAGGATATGGATTCATTTGGACCTGCGGCAAGAGGTGATTTTACCTTATCCACAGTGAGAGAGTTCTGGATATGCAGCCCCAGTTTGAGAATAATGAACTGACCCAGGGTGGGGTGAGCACTTCTAACACAACCTTCAACCCTTCCAGACCACAAAGCTTAGTTGATAATCAGAAAAACTACAGTATGGTGCTATATCTTTTCTGCAGTTTTATCCTCCATTTTATGAAACATAATACTTACTAGAAGCTGAACAGAACATTGAAAAAAAAAATTTATTCCAAAAATGGAATGGCTGATTTATAAAATTAGATACACATTACTTAGTGTTTCAAAGCATTCAATCTAGATCATAAACATCATCTATCCAGTTCCATAGGTAAGCATTTTATTCCATGTATTTATTATTCTCTTTGTTAGAAAATCACTCTTTGTGATGAAATTACTTTTTTTCTTAAATCAAACCATAATATTCCATCCTCTTCCAAACTATATTTTTCTCTCTTTTTTCTGTTTTTCTAAGAATTTAGAAACTACTATTTACTTTTCAAGACATGAGGTTTAGATGTTAACAGCATTTGATTCATGTATTCCTCTATACCAGATATTGTATCAGATACTTAATATTCTACTATATTGCAAAGGATTTGCTCCTAGCAAAAAAACTAGGTATGGTAAGGGTCACAGTCCCTATGTTACACTTGAGAAAACCAAAGCTCTGTAAGTCTCTGTCATGCGCCCAAATTCATACAGCAGTGCATGAATGAGTTAGGATTCCTGGGCAGGTATTAAGATGTTCTATCTCTTGTCTTTTTTCATAAAATGAGTGGTTTTCAAATTGTGTTCTCTGGAACCTTAGTAATCCAAAGACATAGTTCAGGAGTTTTGCAAATGTTAGGAACAAATTTCATTTTTAAGTGTTATAAATCAAACATTCTAAAAACCACCATCTGTTGGCTGTACAGTTAGATCCATTCATTTTGTGCTCTCCTCAAATTTTCTCCTACCATCTCTATACATACATTTAAACTTTTTATAAATCTGCTGGTGATTAGAAAGATATTTTTTCCTGTACTAATCATTTGTTGAATTTAGATTCAACATGCTCATGCTTTCAGAGATTCCACAAATAGGACACATGTGTTACATGTACTCAGTTAAATATCAAACAGAGCTCAAGAACATCTGCTAGATGCATTGGCCTATCATGATATGCAATCTATTGTGAAATAAGGAGTTATTATAGAGAAAGTCTGCTAGTGACTATAGAATATTATAATTAATAGAGGTGGCTATTATACATTTTGTATTCTGAATGTTTTATTAAAGGAACTGAATCAGTTGTTAAATATTATCAGTGATTCTTTTGGAGAAGTTTTATTCATTTTTAATATCGGAAGTATTCTATATGCTTTTCAACCATCCTGACATTATAAAGTGAACTGTTTAAACACTTGTTATTCTTTGCAACCACCTCTCTGTATTATTCATGATTTTCTTGATACAGTTTAACTAAAACAAAACACAGAAATTAATAAGTTGGTGACACTGACGATTGAGTGCAGCTATCATCCTTAGCTGCTAAATTCAATCTGTGCGCTAACAAAACAAATAAACAAAAATCCTCATTAGTTGATTTTTATAAAATAAATGTTATTAATTTCAACTTCTAAAAAGACATTTGGCCAAAACAAATAGCTTTGTTATCTTTCTGTATAATGGGATTTCAACTAAAGTTTTCCTTGAAAAAAGAACTCTACTGCTGTGAAGTATTATTTACCAGTCTACTACAAGAACCTGACATTTGGCAAACAAAATAGTACCCTGCCATGAAAGAAAAAAATGAAAAACTATTGAATAAACAGACTACTTTATAATTTTCCATTGTAATTAACTGAGGTAGAAATGCATTTTACCATGTTCCCTTATTCTCCAAAGCAATCTTAACAGAAATATTATTATATTCTCAAAGGATATTTCATCTACAGTATCCTTAAAAGAAAAAAGGAAAGAATTTAATTAAAATGGGGATGAAGTTATAAAATTGGATCACTTTGGCCAATATAGCATTGCATGTTTCATTGTCTACTTACATTACTTATAGTAAGATATGAGGAAGCTCCTATAATTGTTTATACTGATGCATTCAGAAACAAAGCAGTCAATACCACTAATGTCTAGAATATTGTTTAGAAATAGCTTCTTCCCATAATAAAATATCATGGTATATTATATTTTCTATTTAATAAATAATACAAAATCTATTCTTCTTTGTCAAAGTTCAATCTCTCCACACTGCCTGTTTCTTTACCTGTCAAATACATATGATATTTCCTCTAGAGCCAGCCTCTCTACTATACCCAAATCCTGTCCCTTCCACCCACTTAAGGACATCACTAGAACAAGTGTCCATACCCTATTCTATGCCATCAATTCTTTCTCTCTGCTGGCTCTTTCTTATCAGGATAAAAACATTCTTTTAAAAATTTCCCCATATTGGGGTGCCTGGGTGGATCAGTTGTTAAGCATCCGACTTCGGCTCAAGTCATGATCTCAAAGTTCGTGGGTTTGAGCCCCGCATTGGGCTCTGTGCTGACAGCTAGCTCAGAGCCTGGAGACTGTTTCAGATTCTGTGCCCCCCCCTCTCTCTGGCCCTCCCCTGCTCATGCTGTCTCTCTCTCTCAGAAATAAATAAAAAACATTAAATTTTTTAAATTCCTCATATTTAAAGGAAATCTCTAATTTCGTCTTTCCCCACTAGCTGCCATTTTGCATTTTTCTCCTTTTTATAGTAAAAGTTCTTGAAAGAGTTCTCTGTATATGCTCTCTTCAATTTCTCACTCCCCTTTTCTCTTAAATTCACTCCACCCAGCCTCATATCACTTTTGCTCCTATCACTCTTATTAGAGTCACGAATCGCCTCCACCTGTCAATACCCAATGGTCAACTCTTGGCCTTCATTTATTGGCTTTAGCAGTAGCATTTGACAGAGCTGATCATCTCTCTTTTCTACACTTGGTTTCCAGGACATCACGGTTCCCCAGACTTCTCCTATCTCAATGCTTGTTCCTTCTCAGTGTCCTTTGTTAGATCTTCCTCCTTCTCCTTCCTCACCATGTAATGCTGGAGTGCCACAGAGATTTCCACTATGTCTTTCCTCTTTTTTATAATAACTCCCTTGGAGATTCCATTCAGACATTGTCTTAAATGCCACCTATGTGCCAATAACTCCAAAATTTATATCTCTAGCCCCAACCCTTCCCCAAACACGAGACTTAGTTAGGCAATTGCATACCTGAAATCTCCACTTGTTCAATAAATAGATCAATTCAACCACCAAATTTACCCCACCTAACCTGCTCATCATTTGCATTGATGGCAACCACAAAATTTTCAATTGCTAGTGTTGAAATCTTATACTCATCCTTATGTCCCCTCCTTCTGAAATGCTCTTCCTCAGATATCACCAACTTCAAGTTTTTGCCCAAATATCACCTTATTGAGACCTTCTCTTAACTATTTATTATACTGAAACTTGCAACCTGTAGCCCTTCCCTGGCATCTTCCTTATTTACATAACTCTAGTTTTCATCTTGTCCCTAGTAGTTACCATCTTCTAAAATTGGCTATAAATGTTGAGAATTAATCCCCTCTCTAGAATGTAAGTTCCATGAAGAAAGGATCATTATCTGATTTGTTTAGTAATGGATGGTAAGCACCTAAAACAGTGCCTGATCCACATTAGGCGTTTAGTAAATACATACTAACAAAATGGACTCCATCACAATGGACTCAACAACAGAATCCTTGATGAATTAAAAACAACAACAACAACAACGGAAATCATCATTAAATCACATCAAATAATCAATTATATCTCTACAGTTTAAATCAGTGGTTTTCAATGCAGACTGATATTGTCCCCTCACTGTCACCATCCAGGGAAGATTTGAAATGTCTGAGACATTTTTGGTTTTCATATCTTGGAGGCTGTTACTGACTTCCAGTGAACAAAAAGCAGAGATACTGCTAAACATTCTACAATGTGCAGGAAAGCCCCCACAACAAAAAACTATCTGGCCCAAAATGTCAGTACTACTGAGGCTGAGAAACTGGTTTACACTGAGATCTTGAGAGATCCAAAAAGACAGAACAAAATATTCAAAAACTAAATATTATAGAACTACCATGCTTAGGTATTTTATTATGCCCAAAGTTTTATTTAGTTTAGTGAATCCTTTCTTATATAAGAAGACTATAGGCAATTCAATTCTGCAACTTACAGGGTAAACTGAGTTCCCAAAGAAATTTAACAATGTTTCAGTCCTCACAGGGCCAGTTAACAACAAACCATGTTAATACTTTTAAATCTGAAAACAAAAAATAGGGGCACCTGAGTGGCTCAGTCAGTTAAGCATCCTACTCTTGATTTTGGCTCAGATCATGATCTCACAGTTCATGGGTTCCAGACCACATTGTACTCTGCACGGATAGTACAGTACAAAGCCTGCTTGGGATTTTCACTTTCTCCCTCTCTCTGTGCCCCTTCCCCACTTGTGGTCTCTCCCTCCCCGCCCCCCAATAAATAAATAAGTTTTAAAAAAATAAACAAAAACTTTTAAAGATATAAAGATGAAATAAATATAAGAATGCAAGAAATAAGATGCCTTAGAGCTGGTATGCTTTGTGTCCAGGTTTTTTAATGATTTCTTTTCTACAAAATAGTTCTATACCACAGAACTTTTCAACATGCCTGCTGGTGGTTTTAAAAGACCTGAAAAATAGGGGTGACTGGGTGACTCAATCGGTTAAATGTCAGACTTCAGATGACTGTGACCTCACAGTTCATGGGTTTGAGCCCTGTGTCGGGCTCTGTGCTGACAGCTCAGAGCCTGGAGCCTGCTTTGGATTCTGTGTTTCCCTCTCTCTCTGCCCCTTCCTCCACTGGTGCTCGCTCCCTCTCTCTCTCTCTCTCAAAAATAAAATCAAACATTAAAATATATTAATAAAAGACCTGAAAAACAGACAAACAAACAAAAAAGACATGGCCCCAGTCAATACAATAATGAGCAAAAAGAGTTAGTAATGAAACAGCTGCCAAAAAAACTTAAAAAATATTTTGTGTCTATCAACTACCCTGTCCCTCTCTCCTCACTGAGGAGAAAATATTTAAATCTAACCTACTAATTGTCTGTATATGGGAAGTGAATAGGTGTCCCAGCTGGTTGGGTATCTGACTTTGGCTCAGGTCATTATCTCACTGTCTGTGAGTTCGAGCCCCATGTCAGGCTCTGTGCTGACACCTCAAAACCTGGAGCCTGCTTCAGATTCTGTATCTCCCTCTCTCTCTGCCTCTCCCTCTCTCTCTCTCTCTCTCAAAAATAAACATAAAAATTTTTTTTAAAAAGTGTTAACTTAAATTGTATTGTTAGATTATACTGAAGCTGGCTCACATAGCTAATAAGACCAAACTGTACACATCTCTTCCCAAGGCTGCAATAGCTTGAAATCAGCCTTTGCAATAGTATTTACACCATGGAAATTGGCAAATTCAACAAACTAGCCCCTGGTCCCATTGCTAAATTTGTTAAACGTTTAAGAGCATACCACTAATTACACCTAATATGGTACCAATGGGTGTTGGACCTTTGATTTCCCAAATTAATTTGCAAAGAAGTCTCTTTACTTCTGATGGTCACCACAGCAAGTTGGGGAATCCTCACTTGAGGAAGCCAGCTTGGATTTTAAAGTTATCTAGGCCAGGATTTGAATATCAATCTTAGGTAAATTACTTACTTTCTCTTAATCCTATTCTCCTCATTTGTAAGGTGTGGTTAGTAATACACCCAGCAGAGATTGCTGTGAACATTAAGTTAAATGCTTACATAAAGTTCTAAGTTCACAGGCTGTCAAGTAACAAACAGATGTTCAACTAAATGCCTAAGCTGTTTTCTTATGTGCTTGTCCAAAGAGAGAAAGTATTGCTGGGGTTTGAGACAGGCCAATGGCCAACATCATTCATTTCCTCCTCTCACTTTCTCTCAACTAATAATTACAAAGGATGTGGGAGACAGAAAGAGAAATCAGTTCTTGAAATTAATTACTAATTGTTTTTAATTAATTAATTAAAATATAATTAAACATAATTTGGGAAAATTTTTCAGAGTATTAGTAGATCATTCATTCACACTAAGGTTCAAAAGATTCATCTGAACTATGAATGTTACCTATTTATTTAATTTTCAGGGCCCAGTGCAAAATGAAAATATGAGGCCAACTTGTTTAATTATTAAGAATTTCAAGACATGACAGTGTAGAATTGGAGTAGGCATGGAGCCCTTCGGGCAGGGCCCTACGTGATCACAGGTCACCTGCTCCATGAAGCCAGGCTTGATGATTTCTTTCTACATCCTTCCTTCACTGCCTTCTCCCCTTCCATCACTGTCCACATACATATACAATCAGATTCCCTTTCTGATGCCTGGTAAAGATTTTGCCAGGTTTTAGCAGCACAGATAGCTTGTCAATGCTGGGGGAAAAGGGACATTCATTTGTGATTTGTGTTCTCTCTTCTCATACGTTCCTTTGTTGACGTTCACTTACAAACAACTGTCCAATCCAAGTTCTTCCCATCTACCCAATAACATTTTGACTTATGGGGGTTATTATTTTTAAAATATTTGACCTAGGGGCACCTGAGTGGCTCAGTCGGTTAAGCGGCCGATTTTGGCTCAGGTCATGATCTCACGGTTTGGTCCATGGGTTCGAGCCCCGTGTCAGGCTCTGTGCTGACCCCCTCAGAGCCTGGAGCGACTTCAGATTCTGTGTCTCCCTCTCTCTCTGCCCCTCCCCTGCTCACACTGTTTCTCTCTCTCAGAAAGAAATAAAACATTTTAAAAAAGAAAATAAAATATTTGACCTAGATTATATGTAGCTTTTAAAAGCTATTCAGTATTTTTAATCAACAGATGAATGGATCAAGAAGATGTGGTTTATCTATACCATGGAATACTACATGGCAATGAGAAACAATGAAATCTGGCCATGTGTAGCAACATGGATGGACCTTGAGGGTGTTATTGCTGAGCGAAATAAGTCAGGCAGAGAAGGACAAATACCATATGTTTGCACGTATAGGAGGATTAGGAGGAACTTGACGGAGGAACAAGGGGGAGAAGAAGTGGGGAAATGGTGGGGGAAAGGGAGAGAGGCAAACCATGAGAGACTCTTGAATGCTGACAAAAACTGAGGACTGATGGATGTGGGGGGGGGGGGGATGGGCATGGAGGAGGACACTTGTGGGGATGAGCACTGAGTGTTATGTG
Source organism: Hyaena hyaena (assembly GCF_003009895.1). NCBI lineage: Eukaryota > Metazoa > Chordata > Mammalia > Carnivora > Hyaenidae > Hyaena > Hyaena hyaena. The sequence continues at coordinate 14,354 of NW_024083106.1, read as the reverse complement.
GAAACTAATTTGACAATAAACTATTTGTAAAAAATAAAAAAACAAAAATAAAAAATAAAAGCTATTCAGTATTTTTAAAACATATCCTTACAAAAATTGTGTTTATTTTTAAATTCAAAAGCAGTATTACTTCATGAAAAATGTAAGCTTTGAAGATAGACAAGCTGAAGATTTGTCGATTTTGGCTAGGTGGCAATAATTATAAATTATATTTGAATTATATATAATTTAAAATTATTGAGAATTTTAAGACAATGGCAATAAGCATTAAACCAAGCATTGGGTCCATTAGGACGTAAAAAAATTAAATGAACTGACAATCGATTTTGTCAATTATAACAACCAGAAAACTTTAGTACATAAAGTTTTAAAAAGTGCTTGGCACCCATTTTCCAAAATCACTGATCACAATAGGTATGTAATCACATTGTTACAACTTAATACAGTTTCCAGTATTCTAGTTTAGGGTCCTATTGACCAAAAATAGTAAAACAATAAATGAAACTGTGACATCTTTAGCAGATCTTGAAAGTCTCAAATACGTCTGTCTGTGAAACCACAGCTGTTTATTATAGAGTGAAAGACAACTGCACTGTATAAGTACCAAATATCTGTAAGTAAAATAACTAAAAATAAGTACAGATATAAAGGGACAAGCACAGAGCTCCACATCACTTATTTATTGGACAAACTGCTGATTCTTTCTGCCTTATATTCTCAATTTATATGAATGAGAGGATAGAACTGAAAAGCATAAAGACTTTGTGTTCATTAAGGAGCCATACTGAAGAGGGAAAGGTCTTTAGTCTCAGATAACATATTCCCTAGGTATTCCCTAAGTGATTACTGATTTCCAGCTCCTGGTTCTCAGCTGTTCAGATTCAGAAACTGTCTTTTATTATTGTATCCAACCAGTTAAACTCAGAGAGATTTATTTAGATAAACTGAAATGGCAGGAGTCTCTTTCAAAAAACTTTTTTAATGTTCATTTACTTTTGAGACAGAGAGAGAGAGACAGAGCACAAGTAAGAGGAGTATACAGAGAGAGGGAGGGAGGCATAGACCAGGCTCCAGGCTCAGAGCTGTCAGCACAGAGCCTGACTCAGGGTTGGAACCTACAGACCATGAAATCATGACCTAAGACAACGTTTGACACTCAACCCAACTGAGCCACCCAGGCGCCCCTGCAGAAGTCTTTTTTATAAACCAATATGCCAGTTATTAAATGATAATAAAAGAAATAATGCCAGATTCACTACTTTTGGTCATTTTCCCTGGGTGCTGCTTCTTGGTGGATTGATTCACTTCACAGACTAAATTACAGGTCAGAAGTTTGCTTGAAGAGCCCAGAATCAGAATATAGAAGAGTCATCAGTGAAGGAGAGATATGTAAATTGAATTGCTTCTCTTCACCCTTGGGGGTATGTTTGCCCCCATACCCAATATCGCCTTTCAGAACTAGGAGGACATCTTCTCTACTATAGTTACCTGAACACATTTACTATCCCATATCTCCCTCTTTTCTCTTTTAATCTCTACTTAGAATAGTGCCCTTCTACTAACCCATCTCTTCATCAGACAGTTACATTTTGATATAATTAGGTTGCTTCTTTAGTGACATCTCAGTCATGGAACTACACTCTGGTCATATGGTTGACCTGGGCATCCTAATCCACAAATTTACAGATCCTCTTTTAGGGAAGAGTAACTTCATAGATAACTACTATATAGAGATTCAGAATCCTTGCTTTGGGACCAGACAGCCTTCTGTTAATTTATAAGCAAATTTAGACAAGTTAATTAAGCTCTCAAAACCTCAAAATCTTTATTTGTAAAATATGAATAATGATCCTATTTTTCAGGTTTGTCAAAAGGATAACGAAATAATGTTTATGAAGTACAATGTTTAGCCTAAAGTAAGAACTCCACATTGAACAGATAGTTATCAATACTTTCAAATATTTTACTACTAATTGTGTTTCTACTAATGTCAGTCTTCCAAGCTGACTTTTGTATTCCTTTGTCTCAAAATAAGGGAAACACCTATACAACTCTTTATGTCTTGACTGCACATTTCATTTCAGCATTAACTTTGTGTAAGTCAATACGTGTACAAAAGCAAAGGCAGGTGAACTTTCAAAGGCAATATACTCTTCATAAACTTGAATGCAATAAGCTATACATTCACTAATAACTAATTATAGCTTTTTGTTTTGCCAGTTATGTGACAATGCATTGTTCTATTTTCTCACACTGCAAATGTTACTCGACTGAACCCATCAGTTCAGAAAAACAAATTTGGCATCCCTTTGTCATGTTTAATATAAATCAACTGCAGCATGAAATTCTGCTTTGTTTAAGCTCATGATAGTTACCAGCGTGGACCATGCAAACTCTGGCCTTTAAACTCCAAAACCATTTTTCATTATATTTCTTTGTTAGGAGGATCTGTTTGTATATAATTAAATGTGGCTTTCTTAAACCTTTACAGTTGGTAGCTTAATGTATTTTTGTTTTATTTCGAGTACAAAGGCTATATTATGCTTTTGTTGGCATCAATGCTAGTTAGTGTGCCAGCTACATAATTTTGTTCTCTGCAATATGTCAGTATTTGAGTGCCTTGGGCTCAACAGGTGGTGCTAGATAAGGTTCTGGCAAATCATATAGGTAATGTGGTTATTTCTTTTGTCAAATTATAATTAAAAACAGTCTGTGTAAAATGAGACTTACATTTTCCTGTTTTAAAAAGGAGCTCAACATCCAGTACAAATTATTTTCCATAACAAAGACCCATTAGTGAGGGAGCATACTGCCTGTATAAATGTGCAACACCTTCTCATGTGCAGTTTCTAGCTCAAAGTAAAGTTTACTTTGTAAACCTGAAGTGTAAACATCGCTACATAAGGTTGTGACTTTTCTAACCTTCTGTAATTCAGGAGTATGTACTTAAAACGCCGCCAAAAATTTAATAGGAAATTTAAACACTGTTACCCACTACCTTACAGAATATTAAGAAATTCCAAATATTTTACTTAAGTCATCTGCTTAATACAATTTCCTTTGTACACTGTGGTACCCTAGCCCCTGATTGCAACAGAGGAAAGGCCATGCCTCCATGATCAAGAAAGTGGAAAGACCCTGAGCCCTAGAGTTAGGGTTAATGTCAAATCCTGCCAGAGAACTAAGAACTGTCCCATAGTGTGATGATGCAGTGGGGACTCATACACTCAATCATGCCTCTGAAAGTTCCCCCGATGAAAGATGCTTCTACAGGACAGGTACACATGCTCTTGGCTCATTGCTCTTATGTGCTCAACACCATCAAGAAAGGAATACACTAGACAGTGGCTACATGCTTCCTTTGTTCCCAAGAAGAAGCCACCATATTCTTCCTGAAAGCCAGAGTACATTTAATATTCTGGTTTGAATTTTATTCTGCTATAAAATAAAGACATGCTAGAGAACTTATCATATAGTTCTTTTATCTCAACAAAATTTGACCCAATAATAGTAATTCATTTGTGTGTGCCCATATAGCAGATTATCTGAAGAAAACCAAAGCAAATCAAAAATATTCATCTAAACTTCTTATCTCTGGGCTAATATCTTGATACATGGAGACATCTGAATATTTGGCATCATACAGACATGACACATAGAAGATTAACCAAATCTTCTCCAAGAATTGGGTTAAACTTTAATAAGGAACATCTGATTTTTCTTTTTTCCACTTATTCTTTTCTGCCCCATAGTAAATATACTTCATTTAGATTTTGATTTTCTCTAAGTAAATGAGTTTTCTAATGTCTTCATATAATGAACATTCTTATTATGTATAATTATTCTTTAGTTCTAAGACGAAGATACATAGTTTTGACAGACTAAACAGCATTTATATTGTATGTCTATATTTGACTTTATTTATGAAGAATATACCTGGCTACAGCTCAACAGTAAGTCAGGTTTCCAGACTGAAAGCCAAAGATGATGATGAAATTTTGCACAGATTTTAAATTGAAGGTTAAACAAATTGAGTGTATATCACACATTAGATCATGCTTCTGGTCGAACACCACTGTTATCAAGCTGAGCAAATGAGAATAGATCTTCTGCTTGCTTGCAGTTTTTATATCTATAAAAACAGGGTCTGAACTAGAACTAGAGGTTTGAAAGCAGCATCTCTCCTTCTTCAAGGAGAGAAAGAAAAAAACTCAAGACATAAATCTAATACAGTAAAATGGGCAGAGTCCCCTGCACTTTTACTTCTTTTCCTACTCAGACCCCTAATTCCACCCTCCAGTTCTGTGAAATACCTAGAAAACATGTAGGGCCCCAAGGACTGGTGAAGTAGCTAATCTCTGTGGTCCTGGCCCAGGTCTACAACTCTGTTACCCTAACATTACATAATACCATGAATTTTATAAAACCTTACAAAGTATATCATTATACTTTACTTTCATCTCAATCCTTTGAAATAAGGAGAATGGGTTTCGTTATTCCTATTCTGGAAATGATAAAGTTAAACATCAGCGAGATCAAGGTGAACTTCAAATCCACAGTGAATAATGGTTACAACTAAGATTAGAAGCCAGAATCTCCCAGTCTTGTTTCCCACCTGAGATCCCTTTCAATATGGCACACTGTCATGGGTTTTGATGCTTGATATTTTTGCAATGTTCAAATAAGCCCTTTCAATTCTGACCATAAGAACAAAAACAAAACTTGATGGAAGCTTAGAAACAACAAACAAATTACCAGACTCAATAGGCTGAAAGAACCCCTTACCATTCAATGTTAAAACAAAAACAAAAACAAAAAAACAATTGCTAGGATTAATGACTTTCATTATCCTCATAAGGTTTTAATCCAGAGATTTGGACCTTCACTACTTTATATTGAAGGTGTATAGCACTGAATTAACCCTAATCCATTAAGGAGTCTAATGGGCCAAAAATCTTTTCCCACTTTCTCAGATATTCGGGTAATATAAAAGAGAAAAATCTATATTGTAAAGATGTTGATTCTCTTCAAACTCCTTTAAAAACAATATAAATCCAATTAAAATTCTGACAGGATGTCTTTTAAACTTAATAAAATTATTTTAAAGTTTAACTGAAAAAATATATAAAAATAGGTACAAAACTTTGGGGGGGGAGGAAATTTTAGTATAGAGTGTTAAACATATTGTAAGCATGAACTAAATTAAAACAATGAAATATTCGTTCAAAAGGTAGACAGATACATAGAAAAGAACAGAAAGTTAGATAAATAGACTAAAGTGGCAGTTCTTTTAATATTTTTAATGTTTATTTATTTTTGAGAGAGAGGATAGACAGTGTGAGGTGTGAGTGGGGGGAGGGCAGAGAGAGAAGGAGACACAGAATTCAAAGCAGGCTCCAGGCTCTGAGCTGTTAGCACAGAGCCCGATGTAGGGCTTGAACTCACAAACTGCAAGATCATGACCTGAGCTGAAGTCCAACCAATTTAACCAACTGAGACACCCACGTGCCCCAAAAGCAGCAGTTCTTAAAATGTGATCCAAAGACTCTTGGGGGTTCTTGAGATGCTCAGAGAACTTTTTCCCAACTACATATGTATATGTAAGACTAGATTTTTTTCATATTCTTTAAGGAAAACAAGACATCACAACAGATTGGCTAAAAAAGCATATATGAGAATCCAGCTGACTTATTTAACACCAGACATTCAGAGATGTTCAAAAACAGTGAAACAATTCCATTTTTTCTCACCAGATATTTTTGTAGGAAAATAAGTTTTTTTCAAAAAAATGTTATTTATATTAACATGTAAATAGGCTTACTGTTACTCTTTACAAATTAATATTTTAAATAGTTCTTAGTTTTAATTTTTGTTATGACAAATATCAATAGATATAACCCATATAAACACTCTTTGAGAGCTTCAAAAAATGTGAAGAGTGCAAAAACATCCTGCAGCCAAAAACTCTAAGAACTACTGGCCCAAATAATATATTTAAACTTGCTATGTGACAAAGGCAACATTTCAAACTAGTGGGAAAAGAATAAAGTATTTAATCTTGTTGGAACAAGAAGCCAATTGTTTGGGAGAAATGTGTGTCGGTGGCTAACAAAGCCAAAACAACTTTCTGATTCACCTTCTCAGTGTGAGGTGCTCTCTCAGCTCCTGGCTGAATGGAAGTTGGACAGTTAACACTCAAACATTTGTCCCCATTATGCATCTTAGTTTCCACAAATGGATCCAATTCCCCTCTACTGTTTCAATGACTGTCATATTATAACACATACCATTTTAGCCCACAAAATTTGGTGTTTTCAAATTTTCCTTAATTTCCAGTCTCTGTGTCACTCGCTAGGGGCTGATGAGAGATTTACTCTCAGTCACAAATCTCAGATCCTCTTTTTCTCCCAGAGTTATGACAATATCCTGCAGTGTTACTCAGGACCAGTGTATCACCCTTTCACACTGACTACCATGGAAATAACCACTGTTTTAGTCCACAAGTTCCCATCAGAGTCAAAGCTTTTAGATCACACTATGAGCTGGGAACCATTGGCCAGTTCTGTCTGATGTCCAGCTACCTTCCTAGGATGCTGCCAGTGTAGCTTACCAGGACCCACACATCTGTGAGACTCTCCTCCCTACCCCAGGTGGGGTAATCATCTTTATATTTTCTGTATTTAATGCTTTGGCATCCTTTTATAGGCCATACTCTAACTGCCACCCTTGTTTACCACACTGGGCCCAACTGTGTCATTCCCTCTATTATGGGGGTGTGCAGTTCATATTGTACAATAACCAAGCACACTTAAACATATCTGTATCTCATTTATATACCAATAAGGGACTTCCCCTTTCCCTGCTTCTTGCAGTAACTGACGTCACTCCAGACTCAAGATTGTTCTTCTTTCACCTGAGTGCACTGAGTAGCAACAACATAGCTTACCCATTTGGATTTTATAGATGAGAAAACTAAGGCTCATATAATATGAATGAACTTTTTGAAAGCAAATTTATTAGTGGCATAGACAAATAAAACCAAAAGTCCAGTGTTCTTTTTACTATACTATGCTCTTCATATCATATAACGCAACATACAATACATTCATTTAATTTGTTTTTGCATTTGGCAGTGAATTTTTTTATGATAAATCTTTTTGCCTTATATTTCTCAAAAAGAATCAGAAGTGTAAAGTGTAATAAAAAGCCATAGATACACATCTTCAGGAGAATGTGTTTACTATGTATAAAATATTCAAACTAAAATTGCTGTTAAAAATATAATTTACTACAGAGCTTGCAAAAAATTTGCACTTATTTTACAAAGTACTTGGATTTGTATTGTTTTGCTTTGGTTTTACTTGAAATACTATTTCACTTGTGAATGACTTTTGCAATGCTTTCCCTCAACAATAAAACTTTACATGCTTTTCACTTTTTTTTTACAGAAGTATAACAGACATATTAGTTTCAGGTATACAGCATAATGGTTCAATATTTGTAAAAACTCTGAAATGGTTACTACAATAAGTCTAGATACATTCACACCATACAAAGTATTTTTTTCTTGTGATCAGAATTTTTAGGATTTATTCTCTTAGCCACTTTAAGTGGCACTACAATTGACTAGAAGCACTATGCTATATATTACACCCGTAGGACTTATTTATCTCATAGTTGGAAGTTTGTATCTCTTGACCTCCTTCATTCATTTCGTCGACCAATCCCTCTCCCCTCTAGTAAACACTATTCGATTCTCGTATCTCTCAGTTTTGCTTTGTTTTGCTTTTTTTAGATTCCACATATAAGTGAAACCATACAGTATTTGTCTTTCTCTTACACTTCCTTTGGCATAATCCTCTCAAGATCCATCCATGTTGTTGCAAATAGCAAGATTTCCTTCTTTTCTATGGCTAGGTAGTACTTCATTGGTAGATTCTGTGTGTGTGTGTGTGTGTGTGTGCACGCGCGCGTGTGTGTGCACGCGCGCTTGTGTGTATTTTTTCCTCTATCCATGCAGTCATCTATGGATACTTGGATTGTTTCCATATCTCGGCTATCACAAATAATGCCTCAATAAACATGCATATAGCCTTTCAAATTCATGTTTCTGTTTCCTCTGGATACATACCCAGAAGTAGAATTGCTGCATCATATGGTATTTCTATTCTTAACGTTTTAGGAACTTCCATACTGCTTTCCATAGTTGCTGCACCAATTTACATTCCTACTGATAGTGCATGAGAGTCCTCTTTACTCCACATATTTGCCAACACTTGTTATCTCTTGTCCTTTTGATAACAGCCATTTTAGCAGGTCTGAGGTGGTACCTCATTGTGGTTTTGATTTATATTTCCCTGATGATTAGTGATGTTAAGCATCTTTTATGTGTCTCTGAGTCTTCTTTGGAAAAAAAAAGTGTCTATTTAATTCCTTTACCCATTCTTTAACCAGATGGTTTGTGAAGTTTATTTTAATGCTACTGAGTTATAGCATTAGGGTTTACATATTTTGGATATTAACCTTTTAATAGATATACAGTTTGAATTTTTTTCCCATTCAGTAGGTTGCCTTTTACTTTTGTTGATTGTTTCCTTTACTGTGCAGAAATTTATTAGTTTGATGTATTCCTATTTATTTATTTTTGGTTTTCTTGCCTTGCTTTTGGAACAGGTCCAAAAAATCACTCCAAGACTGATGTTAAGGAGATTACCTCCTATTTTCTTCTAGACATTTTACAGTTTCAGGTCTTACATTCAAGACTTCCATACATTTTGAGTTAATTTTTATGTATGGTATAAGATAGTAGTAGTACATGTGGCTATCCAGTTTTCCCAGCAGCTATTATTGAAGAGACTGCCCTTTCCCCATTGTATATTCTTGCCTCCTTTGCTGTAGATTAATTGATCATATAAGAGTGGGTTTATTTCTGAGCTCTCAGTTCTGTTCCATTGATTGTTATGTCTGGTTTTGGACTGATACCATACTATTTTGATTACTACAGTTTTGTAATGTAGTGTGAAAGCAAGGAATGTGAACTTCCAGCTTTGTTTGTTTGTTTGTTTGGGGGGGGGGTCTGGTTTTAGTTTTGAGGGGTTTTTTTTCTTCTTCTTCCCCCCTCAGGATTGCTTTGGCTATTGGGGTCTTTTTTTGTTCCATTAAATTTTATTTGTTCTATTTCCCTGAAAAACCCCATTGGTTTTTTTTATAGAGACTGCACTGAAACTATAAATTTTTTTAAGTAATATGGACTTGAACAACATTAATTCTTCTAATCAATGAGCATGATATATCTTTCCATCTATTTGTGTCTTTTTCAATTTCTTTCATCAATATTTTATAGTTTTCAATGTATAGGTCTTTCACTTCCTTGGTCAAATATATTCCTAGTATTTTATTCTTTTTGATGCAGTTGTAAATCTTATTAAGTTTCTACTATCTAAAACAATAACTAGTGCATTTCAAATAAAGTAAAAGCCTTGAAGAAAAGAAAAATGGCAAAGGAGAAAGGCACCTTATCAAGACACACAGGTTACCTCTTCCATATTGTCAAGCCAATGAATTACTCATTCTCGGTTAATTCAAAATGATTCAATGAAGAAAAAGCATGTGAAGTCAAGAGAAAGAAAGAAAGAAAGAAAGAAAGAAAGAAAGAAAGAAAGAAAGAAAGAAAGAAAGAAAGAAAGAAAGAAAGAAAGAAAGAAAGAAAGGGAAAGAAAGAAATAAAGAAAGAAAGAAAGAAAGAAAAGAAAGAAAGAAAGAAAGAAAGAAAGAAAGAAAGAAAGAAAGAAAGGAAGGAAGAAAAGAAAGAAAGAAAGAAAAACAGTGCATTTTAGAATAACTTGTGTTTCTTTTTACTGTATCAGTCTCCTACAGTTAAAAGTAATTAATTTTTCAAATTAGCTACATATAACAGTTTCCTAAGTAAATATTACAAAACTGTCAGTAAAGACTGCATAACCCAGTGGCAGGCATACTGAATACTCTCAATAATGTTAACTACATTACAAAGTACTCTCATACAACTCATGTGAGACCAATTCAGAAGACTTTTGCTGAAAAAAAAAACAACTTTTTTTTTTAAATATTTTTTATTTACTTCTAGGAGAGAGAGACAGCGTGAGCAGGGGAGGGTCAGAGAGAGAGAGAGTCACAGACTGAAACAGGCTCCAGGCTCTGAGCTGGCAGTCAGCACAGAGCCTGACGCGGGGCTCGAACCCACAAACCGCGAGATCATGACCTCAGCGAAAGTCGGTCGCTTAACCGCCTAAGCCACCCAGGCGCCCCAATAGTGCAAATATTCTTTTTTTTTTTTTTTGGGTCAAGGGAGTTTTGCAATTTATTTTAACTGGGAAAAAAAATTTTTTATTATTATTTTTTTTTACAAATAGTTTATT
>NW_024083106.1:0-2898 GCF_003009895.1 Hyaena hyaena | reverse complement strand
TAGGGTGTTGATAGTTTCCTGTCTCACGTTCAGGTCCTTGATCCATTTTGAGTTTATTTTTGTGCATGGTGTGAGAAAATGATCTAGTTTCATTCTTCTGCATGTTGCTGTCCAATTCTCCCAACACCATCTGTTAAAAAGGCTGTCTTTTTTCCATTGGATATTCTTTCCTGCTTTGTCAAAGATCAGTTGGCTGTATACTTTTGGGTCCACTTCTGAGTTCTCAGTTCTGTTCCATTGGTCTATGTGTCTGTTTTTGTGCCAATACCATACTGTCTTGATGATGACAGCTTTGTAGTAGAGGCTGAAGTCTGGGATGGTGATACCTCCCGTTTTGGTTTTATTTTTCAGGATTACTTTGGCTATTCGGGGTCTTTTGTGGAAAAAAAACCAAACTCTTGAGGTAAAATGCTGGATAGCTAAGTCATTCCAATAAGAAGGTGATTTCAGTGGGACCTGTACCACTCCATCACATAAAAAGGCCCCTTACTCATTTTTTTTCTAAGCCCTTAAGTATAAAACAAGCAAAACAAGGATATGGTATTTTAGCCATGGTAATTATTGAAAATTAACTCAAATATTCTCTTACCAAAATTTTGTGGGTATTTTTTTTTCTTTTTTCTAATTTTCAAGTGTCCCTTCTTTTTTTTCTTTTTTTTTAAATTTTTTATGTTTATTTATTTTGGACACAGAGAGAGAGACAGCATGAGCAGGGGAAGGGCAAAGAGAGGGAGACACAGAATCCAAAGCAGGCCCCAGGCTCTGACTGTCAGCACAGAGCCCGATGTGGGGCTTGAACTCATGAATGTGAGATCATTTCCTGAGCCGAATTCGGATGCTTAACCAACTGAGCTACCCAGGTGCCCTTCAAGTGCCCCTGCTTCTTAACCCAGCTCAGCTAACAATATCTAAGCAACTATCATTTTATTTACAAATTAGATGCTTTATTTTTGACCACCTCTAACTCTTACTATAAAATTTTCATTAATTCTTGTAATGAATATATCTTTTAATCATACCCTTGTAACCAAATCAAGCTTTAAAATATGTTGCCCATTTTCTTCATGAGATTTCTTTTGTATATTTCATACTAAAAAGCAAAGCAAAACAAAACAAAAATATGGGCACCTGGGTGGCTCAGTCATTAAATATCTGACCTTTGATTCTGGCTTAGGTCATGATCTCATGGTTCCTGGGATCAAGCCCCATGTCGAGCCCTGTAGTGACAGCATGGGGCCTGCTTGGGATTCTCTCTCTCTCCCGCTTTCTCTGTCCCTACCCAACTCACACACATTCTCTTTCTCACTCTCTCAATCTCAAAATAAATAAATAAACATTTTAAAAAAGAAAACACTAAAAATGACTCAAGGAAAAAGAGAAGACCTGAAAACTTCTATGTACTGGATAGTGCAAAAGCTAAATAAGGTAAAAATTAGAAAATGGATTAAAGCCATTCTCTATATTAGCCAAATATAAAAGGAAAAAACTTATGATCATCCAAATAACAGTATAGAGAGTATTTTAAAGAATTCAATATCCAACTGTAATCTTTTTACAAAGAAAAAAATGGAAATTTTTTAAAAAATGTTTTGTAGTTTATTTATTTTTGAGACAGAGCATGAGCAGGGGAGGGGCAGAGAGAGAGGAAGGCACAGAATCTGAAACAGGCTCCAGGCTCTTAGCTGTCTGCACAGAATCTGACGCGGGGCTCGAACCCACAAACTGCGAGATCATGACCTGAGCTGAAGTCAGACACTCAACTGACTGAGCCACCCAGATGCCCCGCAAAAAATGGAAATTTTATAGAAAGCTACTAATTGAAAAGAAATCCTTAAACTGATGAAAGGCATATGCCTTCCCCCACCCCCAAAAATTCAGTAAACATGATACTCAGTGATTGGAAAAGCATAAAAGTCATTTGGGAGAGAATGTGATTTCTATATAAAAAAAATCTAAACAATCCACCAGTTTAAATTAGTAAGAGTTTAACAAAGTTTCTGCTTATAGAGTCAATACACAAAATACACAAAAGTCTATTTATAGACAACACCAAAAATCAGTTCAAATGTACATTTAAAAAAATATTTTGGGACACCTGGGTGGCTCAGTTGGTGAAGCATCTGACTTGCTCAGGTCATGATCTCACGGCTAATGAGTTCGAGCCCCACATGGGGCTCTGTGCTGACAGCCCAGAGCTGGAGCCTGCTTCCAATTCTGTGTCTCTGTCTCTCTCTGCCCCTCCTCTGCTCTCTCTCTCTCTAAAATATAAACATTAAAAGTTTTTTAATAAATTAAAAAATAAAAAATATTTAAAATGTTTGTTACCAAAAAATAACAAAATATGCATGAGCTCTTTAAAAGAAAATTATAGAGGAGAGGGCAAGATGGCGGAGAAGTAAGGAGCTCCGTACTTGCACTCGCGCCCATACATCACACAGAAAATATCTGAAGCCATTGGAAACCTTACAAAACCTGAGAGATTGGGAGAAAAAGGACGCAGAATCCACTGAGAGAGCCTTCTAACGTGAGAGCGAACCGGGGAAGATAAAATCGGGCCGGGATCTGAGACTCCAGGGTGGGAGGCAATCCCCCTCTACCCTCTACGGGGAGTGAGAGGGGAAAAGGAGACAGTCTGAAAGAGAAAACCCTCCGCTGGGGTAGGGCGGGGACCTCCGCTCGGTGCATAGAAAGACCGTACTTGCCAAATACCTGCACACCAGGTCCCCCTTGCGCCAACTGGTCCCGGGGGGCTGAGTCACAAACTGCTTCTTTGTGCTGGCTCCAGGCGGCTGGACTTCAGAGTGGTGGCGCACCTGCCGCCATTGTAGCTCCCGGGCAGCTGGGGCCCCTGAAAGAGCTGCGCAGACACAGGGCATCCACGCCCCTGGTGGGCTGGGA
>NW_024083105.1:6169-35408 GCF_003009895.1 Hyaena hyaena | reverse complement strand
TAAGTTTTGTGTTGAAGTCCCCTACTATTATGGTATTACCAATGAGTTTCTTTATATTTGTGATTTGTTGATTTATATATTTGGGTCATGCCACATCTGGAGCATAAATGTTTACAATTGTTATGTCTTCTTGGTAGATAGACCCCTAATTTTGATATAATGCCCTTCTTCATCTCTTGTTACAGTTTTTATTTTAAAGTCTAGATTGTGTGATATGTGTGACTACTCCAACTTTCTTTTGGTGACCATTAGCATGATAGATGTTTCTCCATCCCTTTACTTTCAATCTGAAGGTGTCTTAGGTCTAAAGTGGATCTCTTGTAAACAGCATATAGATGGGTCTTGTTTTCTTATCCATTCTGTTACTCTATGTGTTTTGATTAGAGCATTTAGTCCATTGATGTTTAGAATGAGTACTGAAAGATATGAGTTTATTGCCATTATGTTTCTTGTAGAGTTGGAGTTTCTGGTGGTGTTCTCTGGTCCTTCCTAGTCCTTGTTCCTTTTGGTGGGGTTTTTCTCCCCGTCTTTTTCCCCCTTAGAGACCTCCACTTAAAACTTCTTCTAGGGCTGGTTTAGTGTTCAGGAACTCCTTTAATTTTTGTGTGTCTGGGAAACTTATTATTTCTCCTTCTGTTTGGAATGAAAGCCTTTCTGGATAAAGAATTCTTGGCTTCATATTTTTTCTATTTAGCACATTGAATATATCCTGTCACTCCTTTCTGGCCTACCAAATTTCTGTGGGTAGGTCTGCTTAAATCCTGATCTGTCTTGCTTTGTAGGTTAATGATATTTTTCCCTTGTTACCTTCATGATTTTTTTCTGTCCTGAGAATTTTGTGAATTTGACTATGTTATGCCTTGTTGATGGTAAATTTTTGTTGAATCATATGGGAGTTCTCTGTGCTTTCTGGATTTGATATCTGTGTCTCTCCCCAAGTTAGGAAGGTTTTCTGCTATGATTTGCTCATATAACCCTTCTACCCCTATTTCTCTTCTCTTCATCTTCTGGGACACCTGTGATTCTGATGTTGTTCCTTTTAAATGAGACACTGATTTCTCTTATTCTTATTTTTCAGTTTTTTAATGTTTTATTTATTACTGGGAGAGAGAAAGAGAGAGAGAAAAAGAGAGCAAGAGCGAGCAGGGTAGCGTCAGAGAGAGAGAGATATGGAATCCAAAGACAGTCTCCAAGCGCTGAGCTTGCTGTCAACACAGAGCCTGACATGTGGTTCGAACCCACGAATCATAAGATCACCATCTGAGCTGAAAGCAGACTCTTTACTGACTGACACACCCAGTCGCCCCTGATTTCTCTTATTCTTAAATGATACATTTTTGCTTTGATCTACCTATTTTTTCTGCTTCATTATTCTCCATAAATTTGTCCACTATGCTGATTCACTGTTCTGCCTCTTCCATTCTTGCTGTTGTGGCATCCATTCAAGTTTGCACCTCAGTTATAGCATTTTTTACTTCATCCTGACTAGCTTTTACTTCTTTTATCTCTATAGAAATTCTAATCCATTTTCCACCCCAGCTAGTATTCTTATCAGCATGATTCTATATTATTCTTGAGACATCTTGCTTGTATCTGTGTTGGTTAATTCCCTGGCTGACGTTTCTGCTCTTTCTTTTTCGATGAATTCCTTCATTTTTCATTTTGAAGGAAGAAAAGAAAATAATAAGGTAAAAAAATTTTTTTAACTAAAAACTAAAAACACACACACACAAAGAAAAATCAAATAAATGATGCTAGATTCTAACTGTGATTTAGTCTGGTTATTGAAAGGAGCTTGGTTGATTAGAGAAAAAAGGGGAGAAATGTAACATTAAAAAGTTAAAAACAAAAACATTAAAAATTTTTTTTTTAATTTTAAAAAAAGGGGTGCCTGGTTGGCTTAGTCAGTTAAGCGTCTGACTTTTGCTTGGGTCATGATCTCGCAGTTTGTGGGTTGGAGCCCCGCGTCGGGCTCTGTGCTGACTGCCAGCTCGGAGCCTGGAGCCTGTTTCAGTCTGTGATTCCCTCTCTCTGACCCTCCCCTGCTCACGCTGTCTCTCTCTCTCCTAGAAATAAATAAAAACATTAAAAAAAATTTTTTTAAGTTAAAAACAACACAAACACACAAACTCACCCAGAAAATCAATTAAATGATGCTAGATACTAGGTGTGATTTGGTGTAGTTATTGAAAGGAGCTTGGTTAGTTAGAGAAAAAAAAGTAAAAATTAAAATATAAAAATTTAAAAACAAGACACACACACATACACAATCAAATGAACGATGCTAGATCCTACGTATATTTTGGTCTGGTTGTTAGAAAAGAGCTTGATTGATTTCAGAATAAGGGAAAAAAATTGAAATTAAAGATTAAAAACAACACACACACACACACACACACACACACAACCAAATAAGGGACGGTAGGTTCTAGGTGTGATTTAGTCTGGTTATTGAAGGGAGCATGATTGATTAAAGAAAGGAAAAAGAAAAGAAAAGGAAAAAAGAACAAAACAATAATAATGAAAAGCAACAAAAAATTTGAAAATTTAAAAAAATGAATTTGATGAAATAGAATAATGTCAAATGATGGAAATAAAATAAAAATTGAAAAGTTTACAAGAAGTAAAATATTTACTTAAAAAATAAGGTAAATATTCTTAACAAAAATTGAAAATAAAAATAATTTTTTATTATCTTTCTGTATTCAAGTAAAGGAATAGCACTGAAAAATAAAGAAAAAAGAAAAAAGAATATTGAATAGATGGGACAGTTAACAGACAAATATGATTGATATCACATCATTTTTCCCTAGAAATCAAACTATGAAGCACTTCATTGTCCATAAATTAAGCAGGTGGAGAGATTTGTGGTGTTCCTGAAGAGCGTGGTTGGCCCTGTTGGGTGGGGCTAAGTGTAAGCACTCTGTTCTACACTAAATGGCGCTGCTTAGCTTAGCTTACTCGGGTGGATTGTTGTGACACCTATAGGTGTGTAGGCGCATGCGTGGGCTAGGTGAAAATGGTATCACCCAGGTATCCAGACTAGTATCAGAACTCTTTGCTCTCCCTGATGAGGAATTGCACATGTGTACTTTGTCTTTGGTTTCAATTGACTCCCACTTTTACAGTGTCCGTAACCACGTGGTCAGGTTGCCAGGTGGCGCCTCACTCCTGAGTTTTATCTGAGATGTGGCTGTATTTCCCTACCCCTCACTTCTGAAGGACTGAGTCTTTCACCCATTCAGATCCTCTTGGGGAAGGTCTCAGCAAGCAATGGCCAGGTGCCAGATGCACCCATGAATGCTATTGAGATCTTGCTGCTGCCAATGTCCAGAGATTTACGGTTGGGTGCCAGCCTCTCCCAGAAAAATATTATGTGATCATGTAGCAGCAGCGTTTCCGAGATTATGGAATATCTCACATGGCCTGAGGATCTCCCAGACTCACTCTTCTGGCAATTCGCCCTATGACCAGAGAACCACTAGGTATTTGAGCTGCGGAGTTTCAGACTTTGTGACTCGCCTTTTTATAGAGTCTTAATGGAATTTAAACCCTCTTCTTTCTCCTTTCTCTCTTTTTAGTTCAGTCCCTTCGACTGTTTCCAACTTTTTTCACTATTTCTCTAGCTGTTTTTTTAGGGAGGTTCTTTTCTCATACTCTTCCCCTGTCTCCAACCTCTCTCTGCAAGCAAAAACAGCTCCCTGCCCTCCATGTCTCCTTTCTTCCCCAGTTCACCTCTCCATGCTGTGTACTTGCTGAGTTCTGTGATTCAGGTTGGACATATTGTTGTGTTAATCCTCAAATCATTTTTCTAGATGTGCAGGATGGTTTAGTGTATATCTGGCTATATTGCACCTACGTGAGACAGAAAAAAGACTTCCATGCTGTTCCACCATCTTGGCTCCTCCCCTTAATAAGTATTTATATCCATATAATAAGGCAATATTTTGTCCCTTTTAGTGTAAATGGTGGTCACCTGTTTAAGAATTTTACCATCATCTTACTTCAAGCGTCCCGTACTTATCCAAATTCCTTTCTGATGCTCACTTTCCCCACCCCTCTTTCCTCGGTCCCTATCCCTTGCCCTTTCAGTTTTGTGTCTCAATCCTGACTCATGCTTGGGCCCTCTCCAGGCCATCTTCCCTGGCCACATGGTCTCAGTCTCCCATTTCAGACTAAAATCTTAACTTTGCTCTCTTGATCACAGTGGACTTGTGTAATAGAGGACATGCTCTGCAGGACCTCTGCTGGATGAGACCTCCTACCTTATGCTCTATGGGAGGCAACGGGGTATGCATCTCAGGTTCCAGGTGGTTCCCACCTGAGTGCCTACACACCATGTGTCAGAGAGTAGGGTGTAGTGGAATAAGAAGGGGAACTTGAGCTGGCAGACCTATTCCACGTGTGTCCACACTGCTATTCCTTCTCCTTACCAGTCCCTGTCCTCATCCTGTGGTCTGACTACCCAGTTCCTGGCCTCAGAATAAAGCGTTCTTATTATGCAGAGTTCATGGTTCTTGGTGGCACTGCCACAGTGGTGTACTTTTCACATGGGACTCAGGGTTGGGTTCCTCCTCACTAAAGCTTTGTAGAATGGAGTAGCACTGCTGGTGCCCTGCCCAGATTCCCTTGGGTTGGGACTCCCAGCTTCTGCCTCATGCCCCAGCTGTGTGCTTCCCTCTTCCTGGCCTTGGCCTGCTTCCTTCAGAAAAGGAAATCTGTCCTTGGCACTGAATGGCTTTGCCCAGAAGCTCTGACAGCATAAGAGTCTGTGATCTGATATAACCTAGGGCAGCCACAGGGAGGGACTGAGTGCAGGAAAGGAAAGCCCAGCCCCCTGCCCTGTCTCTAGAAGGGATTCTCCCAGAAATGAGGGACTCTCCAGAGAATGAGACTGAGACTGGGACTGTGCAGAATCCCTCCCATTCTTTTTCCCCATTCTCTTATTATTCTATCCTGGGAGCACTTTTAATAGGTTACCTGCAGGGGTGCCTCGGGGCTCCATCAGTTGAGTGTCTGACTTCAGTTCAGATCATGATCTCATGGCACATGAGTTCAAGCCCCACATCAGCCTCTGTGCTGATAGCTCAGTGTCGGCAGTCTGCTTTCGATTCTGTTTGTCTCTCTCTGCCCCTCCCCTGCTCACGCTATGTCTCTTTCCTTTTCTTTCTCAAAAATAAACATTTTTAAAAATTTTTAAACAATAAAATAAAATAAGTTACTTGCACATGAATCTTCATTCCAAGTTCTGCTTCTGGAAATCAACCACAAACAGGGGATGTCACAGGCTTCCGGAGAGCCCTGTGAAAGCTCTGCCTTGTAGCTTCCTGCTGCTTCTAGAAGCAGTGTGGTGACCTGGCATTCCACCAAATCCCATCTCCCTGGGACCTGAGGGGGCAGAGCTGAGACATGTTCTGTGCTAGTGTCCTGGGTTCAGAGCATACAGTGCTGGAAAGGATACCTGAGCTTACATTTGGGTGTCAGAGCCAATCCTATACAAATAATGTCATGTCGGAAGCTTACCCAGGTTTCTTTCTGCATACATTCACAGTTCCCTACTCTACGTTGCTAATCCTGGTGGTGGTCAGAGATGTTCTCCACCTCTCTGGAGCCCAGGGAGGCAGCCAGTAGCCTCCTGGTTAAAACTATGATGGAGTGTGGAATTTTAAGCCTAGTGTGGTCCAAGCCCTAGTCATTCAGTCCTGCTTTTCCTGACAAACTTTGGGCTTGAGCCTGACCTCACCAGTGACTGCTCCTGGGGGCCTGGTTACCCACGGACCTTAGCAATAAAGGGGTTCACTGAGGTGACCTAACACATAGAGAGTTATCTATTAGCCAATCGCAGCCCTTCCTGGTCCTTCCTGGGACCTTGTTCCTGTTACTGCATGATAGTGCACCCTGTACTTACTTTAGAATCCCTGTTAGCCTAGTCCACACCCACTATGCGTCCTGGCTATGCCTACCTGCTTGCTCCTAGAACCCCAAACATGTGTGTTGCTTCTCACAGATGTGTCCAGATGAGGGTGGTGAAGTAACCCCACCTTAGGAGCCGGGCATGTCTGCTCACCTGGGCCCTGCTTGGGCTCACTTGGCTGGAAGTACTGCCCCCACAAACCTCAGAAGGAGGCAGGTCCCTCCTGGGTACACACACTCTTATTGCTGGAGGCGTCTTCACTGTTCTTTAGGTAGCAAAGGGAGAAGCTCTGGCAATATCTAGATTTATAGGGCTTCAGTGTGATCCCATCCAGGACTTCTGCTCTTGGGCTTTAAATGTAGGGGGAGCCTGAGTCTTTACAAATATGGACCTTCAGTATTCCTCTAGACTCATTCACATCAAATCCTGGTCCAGCTAAAACAGACCCAGAAACTCAAGTCCAAGACTGGATAGTAAATGATATTTCAGGCTTTGTTAGTCCCTTCTTTGTTGCTGATATTTTTGCAACACCTTTTTTAAAATAGAAAAACCCTCTTAGCTCCCATGCATACAAATGAATATGAATTTGTCCCAGTGGCCATAGTTTCCCAGCCCCTATGACCCCTATACCAACAACCCAGGAGGGAGAAAGAAAGGCAGGGCATTGATGATGAAAGAAGATGGGTGTTTTGCCACTGAAAAGTAAACCTCTCAGAAGAAATATGGTCATCAGATTTCTCAAATATAAATTCTAATTTCTTCAAGCCAAAAAAAAAAAGTAGATACCTAGAAAAATTTAAGAGTTTTTATTCCCATACTTTGCCTTCCTTTATCCATCATTTTTAAAAAGTTTATTTTTAGATAGAGAGAGAGAGAGGGAGAGAGAATCCCAAGCAGGATTTGCACTCTCAGCTGTCAGTGCATGGCTTGAACCCATGAACCACGAGATCCTGGCCTAAGCTGATATCAAGAGTCAGATACTTAACAGACTGAGACACCCAGGTGCCCCTCTCCATCATTTGTTATTATCATTCCACATATTTGAATTCAGAATATTCCAGCTTATATGGACTAAGTTCATCGCAAATGGATGTTTTAAAGTTCCATTAACAGCAAACCCCACACAGGTTTATTATGATTGGGATGAGGAAGGGATAGAAGACTGTTGAATGCAGGGTGGGAACGATATCCTCTTCCCCCACGGTAGGCAATGGGCTTGGGCACGTTGGGTGGGGAACCCATAGAATACAAAAGAGCAAAAGAAGGGCCCAGGAGCCCCAGACAACAGATTCTTGTAAGGACAGAAGGACCAGGCAGGCTACACTACTTTGGGAAAGAGGAGTTTCTGCCCAGGGCTCCCCTAACCCCGACTTTTCCATAACAAAGATACTATGATCCCAGGGTTCTGCTAGGGAAAAAGTGCCTTTCTAAGAATATTTCCACTAAGCTTTGTTGTTTTTCTTTTTTAAACATGCCAGTTAGGAAGGTTTGGGGATTTGTTAGATAATCAGAAACGATCCCTGAAACCCCAAGTTGTGATGACACCATTCTGAGTGACCAGGGGAATCAAGCTGCTGCCTGGAGGAGGCTCAGGCAATATGCTCCAGCTCCAGGAGTGTGCTGGGGAAAAGGGGCTGGTCAGAGGGAGGGGACGTGAGTCCACCTAGCTCTTCTGGGTCCCAGCTGTTGATTCTGTCACATCATCCTTAGTGAAGTCTTTGGGAAGTGTGACCTGATCCTTCAACTTATTATGGTTTCAGGATTCCAAGCTCAGTTCCATTTCCCATTATTCTGTGTTTCTCTCTTTCTAAGTGCCTGGCTCCAAATCCCTTAACTATGAATATTTACAATATCATCTTGCACAACCATGGTATATTGAGAAGTGTGTGTGTGTGTGTGTGTGTGTGTAAATATGTAATATGTGATTAGAATAAAACTTCTTTTAAATGTTTCCTTGATAATTGAGAATATTAGATTGCCCTGGATACATGGATAGTAACCTTCTCCATCATCTTTATTTTATAGGGCTGGGACCAAAGGCTTAAAATTGAATGAAGCCTGGAGCACCTGAATAGCTCAGTTAAGCCTCAGACTTGATTTCAGATATGGATCATGAGATAGAGTCCGGCTTTGGGCTCTGCTGACAGCATGGAGCCTGCTTGGGATTCTCCCACTCTGCCCTCCCCTCCTCCCTCTCAAAATAACTAACTGGGTAACTAACTAACTAACTAACTAACTAATTAACTAACTAAAATTGAATGACACCACTACTTCTTCTTGGTACTACAAGTATTTTTTTAAAGGGTATACCAGAATTTTGTAAGAGAGAAATCCATAATACTCTGCAAATGAAGCTAATGGAGACTATAAGTATGGAATTTATTTTTATATTGAAAGTAAAAAGAACCTTACAATTCATAAAAGAAGAACTGCTCATTCTCCCAAGTTATGAACTCCAGATGCATTGTGGATATTCCTTTTATTTGCCCCGATCATACTGTGTCGACAAAGGGAGTTGTTACATGCTTGTTGTCTACATTTTTAGGTAGCTCTTAGAATGTGAGCTGGAAATGTGGTGTGAGTGTTCACTGATAAAAAATGTATTTACCATTCAGTCACGCTGGTTCACTTCACCATGTATTTCCTCAGAGCAGCCTGGCACTGCACAAATACTCTACTGGATTACCTGTCATGTGGTTAATAGTTTTCATGCTTAGAAAGTATCATGATGAAAGAATGCATACAAGGCTTCCTTTGTTCCTGCACGGAGTTGATAATATTCTGTATACTATGATTTAGTGGCACTGGAATGTACTACTCCCATAAACTGTACCTTCCTGACATTCTTTTAAAATAACACATTGATTTTTGCACTCCTTGTGTAAATGATTCTAGACACTTTCTTCAGACAGGTTTTAGTGGAAAAAAAAAAAGCAGAACATGATTACATGTATAGCTGAATAATTTGTTAATATTGATCATTTTGCTAAGAGCCTCTTTTTAAGAAGCATGAAAGATGATCCTTCTAGAGATGTGATATTCAGATTTTCTTAAAGTGCATGTGGTGCTGGTATTTTATTTTCTTTGATGGAGGGGAGCTAATTTGAAGATCCCCCACCTTCCTTCTAAAAAGCCTATCTGAAATACAGTTTGTTTTCTGTCTACCGGCCTTGCGTGGCCTCAGAAGTGAACTATTTCAGTTCTTGTTTCTTGTGCTGCTCATCACTCATTCCTTTCTGGTCTTTCTCCATGTCCAGCTTGAGACCACCTAAGTCAGGCACAGCTCACTGGTTTCCCTTCATTTTACCTTCTGTGCTTCATATATTAATACTTCCAAGAACTGGACCATCCTCTGTGTCTCATTGTTGATGGTTAAGGATAAAACCTGATTCCCCTTTCACATTTTCCATTGTGTCACCTTCTCCTTCTCTGCTCCACATTCACTTTCTCTTATGCTGAATTTTCTATTCTACTTTATTTCTCTCTATTCATAAATTTTGCATCTGGGCAGCCAGGCTATTGTGAAATAGTGATGGGGTTATATCACGGAGTTGCAGGTGAGCACACTGTCATGTGGTAAGTGACTATGCGAATGATCACGTAATTTAATTTTAAATTCCTACCCAGGATTTGGTTGCATCTGGATGAAGTATATTACAGTGGCATAAAATCTACTGATGGTGTAGGAAATCTCAAAATTAGAGGAGATTTTAAGTATTCTTGATTATGAGGCTCAAATGTCTAAAATCTAAGAAGGAGGTCCTTGACTGATGGACTCCCTTGTTGCCCTCAGATCTCCGTGCGGAAGGTCAGGGTGCTCCCTGCCATCTTCTTCTGGTAGTCTTTGTCAAATTCTTCATTCTGGGCCACAGTGAAAAAGCTCCTCCAGTCCCCAGGCATCCCTGAAACAGGGCAAAGTCTCAATGATTGCCACACAAGAGTACAGGGTGAAGTGAACACACACCCTTGGAGTCAGCACAAGAATGGGGAAAAAAAAGGAAGTTTTCCTCTTAAAAATGATGTAGTGTCACGGACAAGAATGCATACTGAATGGGGTAAGAAACATTATTGGAAAACCTAAGCAGATCATGGGGACCACAGAGTCCAATTTGGCATCTGAGAATATAAGTCTTACGTACCTTTCCTCATAAAAGGGGAGATAGAGTGGTCCAGGAATTTGGTAGGCAAAGTGGTGTAGTTGGCCATTGGGTTGTGCTTCATTACATCGAAGGAGGTGTGATATATGATTTTATTCAGAACTTCGTCTGGAATTTCTTTATCCAGGAACTTCACAATCTTCTGAATTTCCCGCTTTGGGTCCTGGATGTACAATAGTTATACAAAACAAATAATTTTGAGTTTCCATTAGGGATGACATTCTGTGTGGAAAAACAGTGTTTGGGGAGGAATGAGTTAAGGGATCAGTTCAAATAAATTCAATAAACATCCTTCAGATGACGACTACATGCAAGGGTGCTGCCAAGACCCAAAGATGAGAGCTGTTCCTGCCCTCAGGAAGCTTGCCCTACCATAGGAGATGAATGTAGACATAACTAACGAGAAAACATGTTGTCCACACAGAGAGAGAGACATGAGATTTGTATAAAGCAGTATTACGTCTCCTGGTAGAGATCAGGAAAGGTTGTATAAGTGAAAAAAATGTTGCAGATGAGGCACAGTGTGACTAACTCTAGTATTTGAGATATAAAAGATAGCAAAGAAAAAAAAAACCCTGTCAGTTTAATAGAAGGTCATTAAGGGGATAAATACAAAGGGACCTCAAGTTGATGCAGAAGTGTGAATTCCTATGCACTGGTTCTTTGATCAAAGAATTGTAGAAAAGGAGCTAAAGCTTTTGATTAGTTTTCGCAGAGAATTATTTTGTAATTCTAGAACACTAACCCTTGGGTCCTGAGAGTGATTTTGTCCTGCCTCTCATACACAGTGACTTGAAATGGAGAAATATCCCAATATGTGAGACCAATCCTGCCAATGTTTATCTGGAGTAAATAGTTTGTGATGTGGGCCTGGGGTGTGGAAGAGGGAAAAGGAAACTCTCCCTGAACATTCACCGAACACAAATAGGTACTTTACATATGTGATCTTATAAATCCTTATGATAATTTCATTAGATACAAAATGAGATGATACCCATTTTGTAGGTGAACACAGGTTCATAAGTGTCAGGATTAATTCAACTATAAAAGAATGTAATATTCTCTGAGGAGGAAGGATCTTCTAGAAATTGTGAACTGAAGCAAAGAAAATTGAGAAGAACAGAAAAGTAGTTAGAACTCTCAAGGGTAAAACAGTCAAGAAGAATGTCATGGAGAGAAAGGATCGCACTGAAGGCTCTTCTTTGGTCAAGCCCACACACAGAATTCTGACTTTGGTTTGCTGCCCTGGAGAACATGGTGGTCTGATGTGGACTGCACTACCCCTCACCTCCTTCATGTCCTCATAGAAGATGTAGAGAATACGGTGCTGGTCTTTCGCATCCCACCATCCCTTCACATGGTCATACCAGGAGCCCCATAGCACTGGAGGGAACAAGAGAGAAGTGGGAGCGGGGCATCGATATCCATTTGAAACTTATAAAATGAGCCTGGATGTCTCAAATAAAAGGGAAAAAGAAAAGAAGATAAAGACCCTGGTCAGAATTCTTATTTGCAGAAGAGAGGAGCTTCTTAATATTCAGAGAGATGATAAAAAGTATTCTGGATTTCTTGGTTTTATATTTCTGCCCTGGAACTTACTAGCACATTAGATATTGTGTAGTTGCCAGGGATCATAATCTTTCTTTCCCTTGCATCACTACATGGTTCCTAGATTAGTGCGACACAATAAACATTGTCTCCTAGTAGGCTGATTTTGATTCCTTAAAAATCTATAATTACCATGTATTTGGTCAACTTTTTGCTCTGTAATGGTGAATTAGAGGAAGAGAGGTGCACTGGACGCCTTCTGTTGGCCCTGCCAAATTCACTCTGCACCTTGCTTCATCTTGTGAGGTTGACCTCCAGGGACTGCGGAAATGCCTCCTGTATGCTCAAACTCCCACGTGGGCTTTGCCAGGAAAAGGTACTAACAGGCTTTTTGAAGCAATAAGAGAATAAGGAAGGTATGTTTATTTTCCTGATGCTCTTCCTGTTGGCTCACTATGGTACTGTTTCCCCTACTGACGGCTTCAGGTCCTGTTAAGGGGCCCTGTCCTTTTCCCAGGGGCGCAATGGCTCCCTACTGGTACTCATCCAACACTGTATTTCCACTTGTTTGTTTCTTTAAAATCTGCCCATAGCTTTGTAAATAGTCTCTTAGTAAATTCTCCTCTAAATGATCCATTTTGAATGTGCCATCCCATCCTCCCAGGACCTTGATGACTACAATCATTCAATGAAAACCCATCCTTTCTGAAGTCAGCATTGAACAAGAAAACATGAATAAGGACATCTGCACCCACAATTTCGTCTCACTCACCTTTTCCAGCTTTGAATGCCTCAACAAACTCCTCCCATGTACCAGGGTTAGGTATTAATTTAGCCATTCTTGAGAAATGGTAGTAGGACACCACAGTGTCCTTTGCATTTCTAGCCACATAGATAATCTGAAACCAGCCGGCAAGGGGATTGAGATAGAGAGAAAACAAAACAGAGAAATATTATCTCTCACTGCAGAGGACCTTGTTATTAGAAGAATCTTAGACTATCCCATTTGAGTATCTGAACGTGTCTACATTTTTCTTTTGATCAGGATGACCAATCTTCCAGTTTGCTCAGAGTTCCAACGTATATATGTGGTCTTAGATAAAGATTATGAGCATTCCCCTTTTCTTAAAAGTATTCTGGTTTGCATGATAAATACTATGGCCACCCTAACTATGATATTCCTAGAGGCTAAAGAGACCACTGTGTTTTTTTCTATTGCGTAAGGTAGGTCCTCCTTGGCTTGTACTAAGTGAGGCCTCTAGGTTATTGTATGGGGTAACTAATGCAGTCAGCCATTTGGTCTCATCTGCACATGATGAACTGCAGCTTTATAGATTAATGATATCATTGCTACTTTTCATATGTGGTAAGATTGTAGGACCTTTGAGGGCAGTGCTAAGTCTCCCTTTGGAGCTGCTTGTGATGATTCTTTAAATCACAAAAGCAGGGGTGTGGTCTGGCCAGGGAGAGCTGAGATCTTTGCTTCATGTCCTGTGGTTACTGTCCAGATTCCCATGCTCACCTGTGCTGCTGTATGCATTCTCAGCAGAGCTGAGATGGAGGAGCCTATTAATGGTGACACAAGCATTTTCTTGTATCTCCCTTACTGAACAGAATTTCTGTGTCCCACACAATTCACCCAGTGGTATTTCTCTCTCAGCCAATCTCCCAAGCCTTTTCCTTTCCCAGCTGCCTTTCCTCCACCCCTTTCATAGAGGGGTACAAACCCAGTATGTTTCTCTGCATTTTTTCTTACTGGTTGATTTTTTTCCTCAGGTATTTATGAAAGCATTAGGGAACAAAAAGTGTGACACAGCTGCACAATCTTATAATGTAAATACGTTTCTTAATGCTGGTATTGGTTACTGCCTTTTTGTAAGCTTGAGTAAATTGTGAAGGGGAGGTCTGGGGTAGATGGGGAGCATTTTCAGTGTGCTTGTGGCAGGAGTCAGATGACTAGGATATGACCTAATGCCCGGTATATTTTCTGAGAATCTGCTGACCAGTCTGTGTGAATCCCCCATGGATGCAGTAACAAATTACTAGAGATGAAGTGGCTGAAACAATAAGAGATCTATTCTCTTGTGGTTCTGGAGGCTTGATTTCCCTGAGCTCAGGTCAAGCTGTTGGCCCTTTGGTGGCACTAGGGGAGAATCCCTTCACTTGCTGTTGCTAGCCCCTGAAGGCCACCTGCATTCCTTGGTTCTTGACTCAATTCCTGGCTTCACTTGTCACATCTCCTACTTCCTTTGATCTTCTTGCCTCCCTCTTATAAGAATCCTTGTGATGATACTTAGGGCCCACCTACTAATCCAGGATAATCTTTTCATCTCAAGATCCCCAACTTAATCAAATCTACAAAGTTTATTTTACCATATAAGGTAGCATTCACAGGTTCTGTTGATTAGCACATGGGTATCTTTAGGGAATGGTTATTTAGTTTACCACTGCATCATAAATAAAAAATCTTGGGCTCAACTCTCTAATGTCACTTCCTACTCAAAGAAGCCTCAATTCCAAGCAGGTAAAGGGAGGTGCTGCTATTGAGATTTTTACATTTTTTAGGAGGCCTGATTTTATGGAAAAAAGTGCTAGTATGATGAATAACAAAATGTTACTGTGTCTTCTCACATTGAATCTACAATACCATTTGGAAATAATATTGCTTCTTGAGTGGCATGAGTCATATATGTATGATCTATCTGTGGGAATAAAGCAGATAGTTTCACAAATCAAGTTAACCTGTGTAAAATCTCAGGGAAGCAGATCAGGAATGGGACAGCCTATTGCTATGTGGAGTCCTATGCAATTGCAGTGAACCTTGTTTGGAGATGGGAGATGGGCAAGATGAAGAGCTGTGACTCATGGAAGCCCAGAAATAGCAGAGTCAAAAGCAATCACTTGCCCTGTGTATCTAAGCACCACACATAGGGGAAAGTGTCTTGGCTAAACAGACGTGACCCTTATGGTTTTCGTAGTAAGCATACAGTATAGGTCTCTAAAGTAGCTTGCTTGCAGGGAGAAGATGTGCTGGTCTGGTTGATACAAACATTTTGATTCTGCTGGATGGCTACACTTTTCACTGCAAGTTTGTAAGTTCATATTGTGCTCATATTACATATTTCATTGAATTTAAGACTCACTGATGAAACAAGTATAATAAAAAAAAAAAACCACTAGAATTTTGGTGTACATTACACATTGAACCTGAACCTGGAAGTGTCAAAATAAATGAAAATTGTTGAAAATGGAAGACATAGTGGTATAACGGTTCCTGGGAGCTTGCTCCACAAGATACGCTGTAAGCGTGGTCAGTGTAGTATCATGGTCTTACAGCTGTCCATCCTTCTTTGTGTTGCTCTACCTTCCCCTCCACAGGATTTCCCTAAATAAATCCCTTTTATGTCTTTCCTTTTGCTTCTTAGATGATTCAAACCAAGATAAAAGCCCTCTTGAGGAAATATGTGCTTTGTTTCACCACTTGCTGTCTTTGGATGCGGCTTCATTGGCAGCTAATCAGAATGATTTTGTCTGGAAACTTCCTAGTATGTACCCAGAAATAATATTTTGAAGGAAAGTTGGATCCATGATGGAGTATGTGGGAATGTAGGGGTAAGGCCACCATCTTCTCTATACCTCCATTGGTTATTTATCTTTCAACATCTTTGATTGTTTCCACTTAGAGACAGTGATTGTCCATATGACCAAAATTGGGCTTGAAAAGTTGGCTTTTCCTACCTTTGAATTTTCTTTCCAGAAGGAAGGTGGCAGCAACTGAACAGGCAGGTGAGTCTTCATAGTTCTGGGAGAAGGCATTTTCTGGGCCAGATCCAAACCTAGGAAAGAAGGCCACACCATTTACTTGGATATTTTTCATCAGCCTCATGAATTCAATATTACTGTTTTCCTAAACATCTGGAATGAGATTTACTGAATAGCTGGCTTTGCCTAAAATTATGGTTTTTCATGTCTATATGCCTCTGTCCTGATTACTTGACTAATTGGTTGTACTTGTGTGGGAAGATGCAGATGCTTTGAGAGGTCAGAGGTTGGTGATAACTATGACCCCAACAACAACTTGGATATTTTGTCCTTTGGGGTTTTCTATTACTGAAATGGGTAGTAGATTAAAGCAGCTGGAGAAGAGCAGGTGTCCGTCTTGACATAGGTGGGCTATCAACCAGCTCTTCAAGGCCAGCAGTTCCATCAGCCTTTCTTTCAACCTCTACTTTCCAGGCCAAGAACTGCAACAGCCACTAGTCAAACACCACACTGGTCTCTGTGCTGCAATGTGTTTTTAGATGAATAATGAGAACTTACAGTAGTCAGGTAATTTCAGTAATTTCTCCAAGGTAGTAAAAATGACAGCCAGGAGTGAAAATCGGTTAGTTTTTGGTGGGCAAAGACAATGGTGAGTGATGGGGAGCGGCTTAAGAGACTTTGTGGAAAGGAGTAGAGAGGCAAGGAAAAAGTAGACAAATCACAACAAAATCATTCCTGGAAACAGAATGTCCAATGCTGAGGGTTAAAATACCAAATACAGGCTGGGGTTTGACCCCAGAGCACCAGTCTCAGGGAAGGGGCTTGTCAGTGAGGCAGAGAGGTAGCCTTGGTTGGAGAAACACAGCTTCTGGTGGAGAATCAGAAGGGGGAGGAACCCCCTGGAAACCTGGCTGTAAAGGGAAAGTAGGAAGTAAGAGAAAGAAAATTAAAGATCCTGCAGAAATGAAAGAAACAGCAGCATGCAGATTCCTCCTCCCCACCATCCACAATGCCATCTGTGAACAAAACAATACACTGGAGGCCAGAATGGACAGAAGAAGGTGCTTTCAAACTAGAAACTACGGTAATTAAATGATTACAAACAGAACAAAGCAGATCTCATGAAAACAAAACTTCTATAAAGAACAGGAAAAGTAAATCGAGGCCTTTAACCTAATGAAAAGTTTCCCCTGAAAACCAACTACAATCCTAAATAAAATTGTAATACAATATTCCAATCGTGATTAAATGTTGCAATCAAATGTTTGGGAAAAGGAACAAACAACTCAGAAATACAAAAATTAAGAACTGAAATAGACAAAAGAAACACACAAATAAATATAAATATAAATTAAGGAAAAGGGAACAAATGAGAAAAGATTTGATGGAACTGAAAAAGAGAAAAGGCACAATAGCATAAGTGAAGATTAAATCATAAGGTTGACAATGAAGGCTAGGTTTGAAACGAAATTAAATAAAGGATGTTGAAGAAAGGCAAGAAGATAACCAAGAGGTGGACAGTGAGGTAAATAAACAAGCAAAAAGGGTCAGAGAGAAAGTGTCTGAGGTGGAACACAGGCATGGCAGCTCTAACGTTGGTATAAACTACAGTTCCTGAGAAAATTAAAATGGTGGAATAGAACTAGTGTTTAAACTTATAATCTGAACAAACTTTCTTGAAAAGAAGACTTGAATTTGTAGAGATTTTAGGTCATCTACTCCATAATATTTTCTCCAATCTATTCTGGGTGGATTAGGAGGAACTTAACAGAGGAACAAGGGGGAGAAGAAGGGGGGAAATGGTGGGGGAAAGGGAGAGAGGCAAACCATGAGAGACTCTTGAAGGCTGACAAAAACTGAGGACTGATGGATGTGGGGGGGGGGGGGGATGGGCATGGAGGAGGGTACTTGTGGGGATGAGCACTGGCTGTTATGTGGAAACTAATTTGACAATAAACTATTTGTAAAAAAAAAAAAATTAAGCCTCCTGTTACATTAGAGAAGGCAGAGCACATATCAGGTGTCTTCACCTTTTGGGGGCAACACATTATACACTTACAATTTTAATAAAACCTATGTGTGCTGTTAGTTGCAATCCAGCTTCTTTCCAATTGGGAGAAACTCACCAAACTGTCTTGCGTTTGGCCCAACAAGCCATGTAGCAGGCCTTGTCCTTAGTCTCTCTGGGCTCAGCTTTCTGAGTTGAATCAGTGGAGACATCTGATTAGGCCTTGTGGAGTCTTGGGATTAAACACAGCTTTATCTGGCTGTCCATGGGGCCTGGACTAAACATCTGCCCCAGACAGCAATCTAGCACACGCCACTTGAGCACCAAATTTTGGCAGTCCATTGCGCCCTTTTAGAGAAAAAGGTATTCGTAGCCCGTGGTGATTTGCAACAAGTCTCTATCCTGCATTGGGCTAGTCATTCAACCCAGCAAGGGCTCAGCAATGCCCTGAGGGCTCATTGTTAAAATGAAAGTGGTACCTTTAAAAAGGACTCAATCCGATGTCAAGAGCATTTCCAGAGTACAGGAGGTGTGGCTCCCCCAAGCTCAGCCTCTTGACTACTGTTAATGGAGGTACATCTGGTGGCACCCCCACTGTTGTCCTGTCTAGCAGTTTGAGAAGCTCCCTGGGACCAGGTGTTTGGCATGGAAAGGGAACCAGTGTTCTTCACGTACAACAGTGCTGCCGTCGTACACAGTGCCACCCACCAGTAGGCTGCAGTGGTATCCTGCTACCTCATATCTCTTGTCAAGAAGGGAGCTCCTGGCTTGGCCCAGATAGCAGGGTTGGTGGCAGTGTGCTTGACTCCACAATAGGCCACAAAGTGAGACTCCCAAGAGCACATATTTTTGCTGACTCCTGGACTGTTAGTCATGGACTCTTAGACTGGTCTGGATAATGACAAAAGGATAATGCAATGTCTCCAGGTGCCTCCATTTGGAGAGGGACAACCAAGTCACATATGCAACTTATAGTCACTCATGTCTGTGCACACATGGCAACAAACACCAGAAGCACATTCTAATAACATTGCAGACTCCTTGTCCCAACATTCCAACAACATTCCAGACATAACCTTCATATAACTATTCTTCCAGAAATACCATGCCCACTAGGAGAGTGGGCCTCTATTACATCGGGCCACAGGGGAGCAATAGCACTCACTGATTGGGGAAACAGGTGTGGAGTCATTTTCACCTTTGTTCTATCAAAACTGGTGGTAGATAATTGCCTCTTTGTCCCCAGACAAAACTCTGGAAGATTCCCAGGTCAGTGTGACAACTTGTGATGGCAAATTTGTTGTATCAGACTGCTGCTGCCCTCTGCAGGAGCTAGTGGGTATGTAAACACCATCATCAATACCTTCTTGGGATGCCTACAGGCTGTTCTCTCCAGAAGCACTGCTTCCTATTGTGCAACATCCTTCCTAACCAGATATGTGCGTGTCCCCTTACACCCATGAGACATTACAGATTCAGATAAAGGAACATGGAACTGCTTACACCTCCGAGGCAGCTCAGTAATGGACTCTGGAACATGGAATCTTGTGGAATTTCCACCTAGCTGACTGGCCCCAAGCTGGGGGATTTATAGAGAGGTACAATGGCTTTCAGACAGATGCTCCTCAATTTTTAAACACTAGGGACCCCCAAATGCACAGAAATTTTACTTCTGGCTCTAATACTGCTTGATTCCTGGCTCTTAGCTCTCCATACCCCCATGACAACTACATGTGTTCTTTTAAAAACCCCTTCTAATATTGACAAGGACTCCTGACTCCTCTGACCTCAAGGAGGATGTCATTCACTTCTGTTCACTAGATGAATGCTGCCCTCACCATTGTGATCTTTCCATTGTCTCACTGTCTTCCAAATGCTGGGAACCTGATCAGGGGTGGATTGTGTCATATGACGCTCTTTGCATAGCCCAAAGGAACAAACCCTACCAAATTGCTTATACAAATTTCATTGGCTCAGATGATGGTCCACAATCAGCCACAAAGTGAAGAACACTGGCTTTGCTCACTATTCTGGTTTTAGGCCTGGTTAATTAAATCAAGTCCATAAAAAAGCTTTGCAAGTTTTATCAAGCCATAAAATTATGATTCCAGGGTCAACTAGTGGGTCTGTGGATCTCAAAGAGAGGAGAAAGGTATTCCTGCTAGTGGATGCCAGTCACATTAGGAAATGAATCCCCCAAAGGAACCATAGAATCCTATGGTGGCTCTCAGTGGATGCAGACAGGTCTCCACCCCACTCGAGATGAAGAGGCTAATGAACCCTTGCTCCTATGCAAAAACACACTCCTTTTTGTTGCTATCCATACTGATTTCCCTGAATGACACCCCTCAAGCTAGTCAAAGCATATTCTCTCCTTTATTGTGGGTACCTTGGATAATAGGGTTGTTAGTAAATCCCTCCAGCCTAACTCTATCTCAGAAGATGTGCAGGAACAAAGTCATCCAGGCATACAACTATACCAAAGGACAACTGAGGACCAGGTGTTGCAGGCCCTATTACAAGGGGTCAATGTGCTACCAGGCATGGATTCTGACCCAGAGTTCATCTCCCTCTACATTAAATGGTGCCAATGGAAGTGATGCTTAATAGAGTTATCCCATCCTTACACCATGCCTCAAATTATATATACCCCCCACCTAACAGCCCTACTGTTGTAAACACATCAGACTCATCTTGGCTGGCAGGTTTGTGTTCTAACCCCCCTATCATAGATTTCATGGGGTTATCTCTGGATTGTATAGCTGCCATCTACAAAATGTCCCTACAGTGAGCCTATCAATGTGCCCAGAATCTATATACATTATGGATGGCGTCCCCACAAAGCTCAGTCATGGATACTGCATGCTCCTTTGCAAAGTGTACCCTGATGATCTAATGGAACCCAATGAAGTCTGCACACCTAGCAGTAGAGTTCACACTTATAGTCCCATCCTGAGCCAGGCCTCTAGCACATGTACTTGGCATTAAACACCAGCAGCCCCACTTCTACCTTTCATGGATCTCCACCCGGGAAACCACCTGCAAGTACAGCAATGCCTCAGATGACATCGCCTCAGCCCAAGAGCTCTTGCCACCATTAGAAATGTGACTGCCCTTCAGTCAGCAATGCCACTATGATAGGGTCCCACCCTTAAGGAAAGAAAGAGAGAGAGAGAGCAAGAGAGAGACAGAGAGAGAGAGAGAGAGAGAGAGAGAGAAAGAAAGAAAGAAAGAAAGAAAGAAAGAAAGAAAGAAAGAAAGAAAGAAAGAAAGAAGAAAGAAAGAAATCTCAAGGCAACCTACCTATATGCGTCCATGACAACATCCCTCACGACCTTGTAACATGAGAACCTCTAATCAGACTACATGTTTGTGTGTTACCATATATGAGAGACAAAGAAGTAAAAAAATATGTAAAAAACTACATCACACGGCATTTGGGGCTCAGTTCTTTGGGTTCTAAGTCAACTGAGTGGTGCTGGCAGGAATATAGTTGCTTCCCGGAAAGAAAAGCCACGGTGTCACCACTCTCTGTGCAAGAATCCTGCTATATTACTTGGGTGCTCTTGTTCGGGATTCAGAGATGGTGCATTTCCACCTCCTTTGCACCAAAGATGTGAACCTCGGGGTGCCAGGAGAGGCGGCCTCACCTGGCACCAGCAGATTCCTGGATCTGCAAGAGACAAGTTCTCCAGGTGTGAAGGGGCAAGGACCCCATGTGTGCTAATAGAACCCTTTAGGCCAAGGAACCAGCTCAGGGAGTGCCTGTCAGATTGGGAACAACCCGGGTTTGTTTTGGCAGATCGGCCCATAATAGGCAAAAGGGGAGCCTGGTCACTTCCCAGAGTTGCATTAGTAGTCTGATTATTCTACCTCAGAATGGGGAATTTAAGGAATATTCCCAAGCAGCTCCCAAACTCCTTTTATTTCAGGAAAGTTCCTTGTCGTCTCTGGAGTCTCTGGATTAACATTGACTGCCTACTTCCACTGGTGGAAAACAAAACAAAAGAAATCTGGAGTCTGCTCCTCTGTCTGAACTGACAAGATTAAAAACAAGGGGTTCTCTCTGCCTTCTACTAGCACCTCATCTCTTCTGCCTTCCCTCCCCCCTTTTCCGCACCACCTGAGGGGTAGCCTGCATAATTGGTTCCTTAATGCCTCAGGTACCATCAACTTCTCCTCCTCCCACCTGAGATGTTGAGGAGTGAAAACCACCAACATCAGATTTCCCCCACCAACATTCTAGGTAAAAACTAATCATGGGGAACAAATTGTCTTACATGGACTCATGTAAAATGTATTCAGTGTTTGAACTAATTTAAGCTGTTGGTTTCAGATAGACCATGTTATCAACATTCCATTATATATATATATATATATAATGGAATATTACTGAGCTATAAAAAACAATGAAATCTTGCCATTTATAATGAGGTAATGGCATGGGTGGAGATAGAGACCATTATCCATTATGCTAAGGGAAATAAGTCAGTTGGAGCAAGACAAATACCATGTAACCTCACTCATACACGGAATTTAAGAAATAAAAGAGATGAAAAAAAGAAAAATAAAAAAGAGAGAGACAAGTCAAGAAACAGACTCTTAACTATAGAGAACAAACAGATGGATACCAGAGGGGAGCTGGATGAGGAGATGTGTCAACTAAGTGAAAGGGATTAGGAATACATTTATTGTGATGAGCACTGAGTACATATAGAATTGTTGAATCACTATATTGTATATCTGAGACTAATATAACACTGTATGTTAACTATATTGAAATTAAATAAAAAGCATAAAAATAACATAAGAACTCCCACAAATTTTTTAAGAAAAAGAAAAACAAAAAGGATATAACAAATAGGGAAAGAAACAGTAAATATTTCTTACTGCACATGATAATATTGTCACCAGCTAGACCCCAACGGCTGACCTTTACTACTCACCTGCTTGTACCCACCAACATATGTCCCACATTTTTCCTCAAGCGCTTCTTTTCAGCTTATCTCTTAACTCGGCCAAAACACCCAATGGTCATAGTATCCTGTGATGGAATCTGAAACTATCCTTCAAGCAGTAATGACTGACCTGATGATGAGCTCCAACTGGCCCAGATCATCCATACCAGTTTGAGGTCAACCCCCAACTCACATCTGCACAGACAGACCATGGAGTGACCGTGGGGTGACCAAGAGTTACCTTTACTTCATTATAATGTTAAAATCTCCACCCAAGGAGGAGCACAGGCCTCATTAACATAACATGCAATGTGTGTATAGGCATGTTTCCTTAAGGCACATCCATGACCTTATGCTTCCCCCTTTACATACATGACAAAGCTCCCCTTTCCGAATATTTATCCTAACTCTAAATAAAATGAATCCATTTACCCTTGTTCTGAGAGTCTTGGCTTTGGAAATTATTCCCCATGATCTCCTTATCTGCTACAAATAAAGTTACCGTTGTGTGATAGCTCACCTGGTGTAGTTTCTATCTGTGACTCCCTAAGGAGTAAATTCATGTTAGTTCAGTTACAATATGACATAATTGTGAACAAACATATCAGCCATATCAATAAATGTGACGGGTCCCTGGCTGGCTCAGTTGAAAGAGCATGTGACACTTGATCTCAGGGTTGTGAGTTCAAGCCCCATGTTGGATGTAGAGATTAGTTAAGTGAATAAAAATAGGTTCAAAATGGCTCATAAGAGAAAACTCGATCATATGCAGCATAGAAGACACACCTAAAACACAGAAAGAGTGAAAATAAAAGGGTAGGTAGACACATAAATTGTAAGTAGGGATGTGATGCTATCAGAGAAAGTAGTTTTAACCCAAAAAGCATGATATAAGAGAAAGAAAGAACTCTGGAGGTGCCTGGGTGGCTTTGTCAGTTAAGTGTCTGAGTCTTAATTTTGGCTCAGGTCATGATCTTATGGTTCGTGGGACTGAGACCTGTGCCAGGCTCTGTGTTGCCAGTGCAGAGCTGTTTGGGATTCTCTCTCTATATGCCCCTCCCTCGTGCATGTACTTGTGTGCTCGCTCTCTCTCTCTCTCCTCTCTCTCTCTGTGTCTCAACATAAATAAAGAAACTTAAAAAAAGAAATTTATAATGCTAAAGTATCCCTTATATCAATAAAATATAAAAATCATGATTATCTATGAACCAAATAACAGCATAACCCAATAGAATATACAAAACACTTACTAGAACCAATAAGCTGGGATGCAGAATACTAGGTCAAGTATAAATAGCAATTATAGTTCAGTATACCAGCAACAAATAAAGATTAATATAAAAAAATGCCATTTATAATACCATTAAATAAAAATATTTACGGTTAAATTTGATTGAAGATGTGCTAGACATAAGTGACAGAAGACAACAGACACTAGCAAGGGAAATTAAACAACACCTAAGTTGTTGAAGAGACGAACCACATTCCCAGATCAGAAATCCTGATTTTGTTAGGGTAATACTTCTCCCCAAATAGATCAATAGATTCAATGTAATCCCAACCAAGTATTGGAATTTTTTTTTTGTAGAAACAAACAGTTTGACTCTAGAGTTTACAAAGATCCTAAAATAGCTAAAGCAACTTTGAAAAAGAAGAAGAAATCTGGAGAATTTATAATATCTAAATTCAAAGCTTATGAAGCTATAATAAGCAGGAGGTGTGGTGTTGGCATAGAGATAGATACAAAATGGAAAGGAACAGAATAGAAAATACAGAATATACATATACACGCACATATAGTTAATTTTGGAAAAGTTATCGAGCTATTCAAAGGGGAAAATAGATATTTTTTCAACTAATGGTGCTAGAATAGTTGATACAATCAATAGTGGGTTTTCAATAGGTATTACTTTACAAATGAAAGTAATTGTGGCTGGAGAGTTAATAATTTACTCATTGTCACCCAGGTAAACATTTGAAGCTGGATTATTTGATTCAAAAGTCTATGGCTTTTCATCATTGGATTGTCATCTGTTATAAAAGCTAGTATTTGCCACTATTTCCTTTATAAAAACATGTCCTTTATTCCTAACTGATTTCAAGATCTTGAAGG
Source organism: Hyaena hyaena (assembly GCF_003009895.1). NCBI lineage: Eukaryota > Metazoa > Chordata > Mammalia > Carnivora > Hyaenidae > Hyaena > Hyaena hyaena. The sequence continues at coordinate 10,948 of NW_024083105.1, read as the reverse complement.
ATGCTGTGTCTTATCTTTCTTCGTATCTTTGGTATGAAGCATAATTGTTTGTTGATGATAATGATCTATTTATAATTTTGTTTGATTCTGTGGTCGACTGGTTATAGATAAAATATATTTGAAGAGAATCCTCTATGAGAAGGGAGCACAATCACAGAGGAATATGGTTCTTAATCACTGGATGCTAGGAGTCCTCACCCTTCCTTCTCTGTGTTATACATTCATCATTACTCTTGAATTCTCAATCACCAGTAGGGAATGAGCTGACTGATGCTACCCAATCATATATTTTAGAAGAGGAATTTAGGAGTCTTATTTCCCAGCTAAAGTGAGTATATTGATTTTAACCTCTTTCCCAGTATCCTTGAAATATTTTCCAGAAGGTTAATTGCAGAAATAATTCCGTTCTCAGATGCAAACGGGCTTAACACAGTAGTCATGGGTCTTAGCTACAAATTCATGGGCATTATTTGGGCAAGCTTACCTGAGTTGAAGGGTGGGGGTAGAGCCCACTCAATGAAAGGTTGCCGGTCAAAGGTGTTGGCCCGCTGGCACTTCTCCACATCGCCATCATTTTGGATCATGTCCACAATCTCCTGTGTCCAGGTTGTACCTAGGGGCAATACTTACTGTCAATTCCATCTACTCACTGCACAGTTCAATTCACTTCCTTGATTATTTATGTGTTCAGTGAAATTTATATATACTGAGTATTAAATAGAATCAGCTTACTTACCACCTCCTCGTTCATCCCCCATGCCTTGCATAGGGCTTTGCACCTGGTAAAGATAGGCTGAGCGAATGAATACTGAATCAAATGACTCTACAGACACACAAGATGAATTAGCCACTGTTCTTGTCTCATAACGTTAACGATTTTTTAGGAGGAGATAAGATAGGACAGTGACTGCTTCTTGCCTAGCTTATATCCATTCTTCCTTTCTTCCTCAAGTTAATAGATCCTTAATTTTTAGCTAGGCATATAACTATTTCCTTCACAGGCAGTATTCTTCAATCTTTCTTGGATGATGTGGCCATGCCATTTTGGAAAGTTGTCTTTAAAGAAAAGGGACTGCGCCTGGGTGGCTCAGTCGGTTAAGCTTCCGACTTCAGCTCAGGCCATGATCTCATGGTTCATAGGTTCGAGTCCCACGTCAGGCTTGTGCTGACAGCTAGCTCAGAGCCAGGAGGTGTCTTTGGACTGTGTGTCTCATTCTTTCTCTGGTCCTCCCCTGCTCATACTGTCTCTATCTCACTCTCAAAAATAAAGAAAACATTTAAAAACTTTAAAGGGAAGGGACATGACCTTATTCCTCTTTTCCTACCTCCTTGCTGCTTTTGGAAGTGTGCATGGCATGGTTCAAGCTCCATGAGTCAGATTGGACCGTAAAACCAAAAGCTACACCTGGAGATGGTGCAGTAGAAAGTTAGGAAAAGTCTGAGTCTTTGATGATCAATGCAGCTACCGTTTCAGCACTGACTACTAATTCTTCAGACTGCTTTTTCTTTTGTGTGATTTTGGGTTTTGTGACACCTGTAGCTAGGTTGAATCCTAAAGGATACAAAAGAGGAGTAGACATAGACATATAGGTAGGGAAAAAAGTAGACTGTCCTCATTGTCCACCAGATATCCATTTTCCTGTTTACATCAGAAGTGTTTGGTGTCTCTCTGGCTGCTCCCTGATACATAGAACATATACACAGTTAACTAGAAGATGAACACTATACAGTAAGAGCCAAGAAGGATGTTCAAAGGGATACAGGAATAGTCTACAGAGAAGAAGAGCCAACTTACTGTGGAAGAGGTAAGTAAAGCTCAGCTGAGTTAATTTTGGAGTGTAGAGTCAAGGGAGACTGGAATGTCGATTCACATTAAGAAGCCAGGGCATCCCAGGCAGGGAGCCACAGAAGCAATATAAAGAGTCACATTTCCTCACTGGGAAGTAGAAGCAGGCGCACAGCAGGTAGGAGGTAGTAGCAGAGGTGAGGGACTAAGGCTGGAGACTTGGAGACTGTCTTATGAGAGGCTTTCGGATTGACTGCAAAATTTCAAAGGTAAGCTGAAAACATTTCTGCTCTGAGGTGCAATGAAAATTCAGGTTCAGTTCTGGGCAGGAGAATTTCCTGTGCAAACCAGACAGAGAAGGGGATTTGAAACAATCGAGCCCTGATGACAGGAAGGCCCTGCCCTACTTTAAGTAATGCTGAATCCTGAGAACAGAGTGAGGCTAAGGAGGGAATGTCTAGCCAGAGAGTCTAATAACAGTCTAATAAAGAAAGGTTCGAAGAACTGCCGTGACCATACCCTTTTCTGAAGTCTTTTGGTTAGGAATACCCGGAGTCCCCCTTGGTGAGTCAAATGGACACTGAGACTTTCCCATACTGGCTACAGCTTCGGATCCCCGCCTCACTTGGTCACACAGCTTGACATTACAAGCGCAGGTAATGCAGGGGGATCGTCAGTCATTTTTCGCAGCCTCCCCAGTTAGGATATTCTCTGTTCCTCCACCCCTGTACAAGCCTGGGAACTTCTTGCCTTTTCAGACCTTCACTTTTGTCACAGCCCCTCATTCATTTTATGAGGCCCTGGTAGGTGTCATCTCCCCTTCTTCAGATTCTTCTTCAGATTGGGTTTGGACTCAGTATCATCAGAATGGTTCCTATTGGGGGGAAGGCCCTCATTTCCACATCAGTGTCCCCCACCAAGAGATGCTTTTTAATGGGCAAGGAGTGCTGTTACTCCGGGATTGCCTCACGGATGGGAACCAGGAGTGGCTGGGTTGGCAAGATTACTGTGAGAACCTCTGTACAATTTCTCAGACTCTGCTTTTAAATAACTTTGTAATTCATTCAGTCCTTTGAAGATTTTGCATCTGCCAATCTCTTTCTTCATCAGAGACCTACAAAAACAGGAGAACCTTGGATCCTAGGGGATTGGAGCTCAGAAGCAAGTCTGGGTTCATTTCTCCAGGGGCTAGGCCTGGAGAAAATCTGCATTTTTAAAATCAGAAGGTCCCTGCTCCTCCTACCCACCTCCAGTTTCCCAAACCTACCTGCTTTGGCATAGGATGCAATGAGAAGATCATCAGGTCTTGCTTGGAAATTCCAGATGTTCTCCCAATTATCACTCATCATCTTGGTCATAAGGACTCCATTCACTTCTTTGGTTTCTGGTTCTATGTATTTTCCGACTAGCTGAAGGTCTTTCATTTCCTCCAGGGACATCTTTCTACGTAGACTTATGAGACAGATGTTTAAAAGAAGAGTGTCCTTGTGTCGGCTCGGAACAGTTATTCCTGTCAAGAAAAATATTCTTTGGGAAAGTTAGGAGAGGAGAACGTGAGTGACTCAGTCAGGTAAGTGCCCAACTTCGGCTCAGGTCATGGTCTCTCTGTCAGTGAGTCGGAACCCCGCATTGGGCTCTGTGCTGACAGCTCAGAGCCTGGAGCCTGCTTCAGATTCTGTGTCTCCCTCTGTCTCTGCCCCTCCCCTGCTTGCACTCTGTCTTTCTCTCTCCACAAAATAAAATAAACATTAAAAAAATGAAAGAAAGGAGAGACAGAGACATGGTAGGCGTTCATTACTACGCTTAATGTTAATTTCAGTGAGAGAAGTCATGGGGGGAGCCAGAAGCATTTTCAATAGCATCATTTCAAGGTGTCCAGATGATAAAGGTAAGAACATATTTCAGAGGAAAGCACGCTGGGAAATAAGTTAGACTGGGTGGGTTTCAAGGGGCTCCTCAGAGATGTCTTGTCTGACGCATAATGATAGCAGGGGGCCAGGGAAGAAGGCTGCTGGGTTCACAGGCCCTTGTCAAGGTTGGGCAACAAGAGAGGGCTGAAACAGAATCAGCACCTGGGCTGACCATCTACAAGCCAGGGTTGGCGAAATCACACCTGACCTAGACAGCTCTAGAGCTGACCTGAGTCACAGAGTGGGTGGGGCAGAACTAGATTCGTGTTGGGGTTGCCTTTCAGCACAGTGACCATCAAGAGGTCTCAGTGTGTCATGTCTGTGTTACACAAAAGTCTCCCTGCATGTCTACAGCTCCAGCCATCACTCCCTGCCCCAAATCTCTGGCTGAAGTGCAACTTTTACTTCGTTTAAAAATGTTTAAGAGGATTTAAGAGTCAATTCAAAGCTTACTACTGCAAGATTTGTGAGATTTAATAAAGTAATTAGAATTTCTTCCTCTTTTTGTTATCGTCAGACAACCAAAGTGCTTAAAGAGAATAAGTGCAACTTAAAATATTTAGTGGAATTTTATTAAGTAAGTTGAAGAAGTCTTTGTAAGTGGAAACCGTTTGCACATATGCCCTTAATACTCTGTGATCTACTGCTTTAGTCTTTTTTTTTTCTGTCTTGTTCTTTAGCATTTTTTTCTTTTTTCTTTTTTTCTTTTTTCTTTTTTAAAAATAGTTTATTGTCAAATTAGTTTCCACACAACGCCTAGTGCTCATCCCCACAAGTGCCCTCCTCCATGTCCATCCCCCCTCACCCCTACATCCATCAGTTCTCAGTTTTTGTCAGCATTCAAGGGTCTCTCATGGTTTGCCTCTCTCCCTTTCCCCCACCATTTCCCCCCTTCTTCTCCCCCTTGTTCCTCAGTTAAGTTCCTCCTAATCCTCCTATACGTGCAAACATATGATATTTGTCCTTCTCTGCCTGACTTATTTCGCTCAGCATAACACCCTCAAGGTCCATCCATGTTGCTACACATGGCCAGATTTCATGGTTTCTCATTCCCATGTAGTATTCCATGGTATAGATAAACCA
>NW_024083105.1:0-5033 GCF_003009895.1 Hyaena hyaena | reverse complement strand
CAGAAATGCTGAGGCATAGGAGCACATGGACCCCAATGTTCATAGCAGTACTCTCCACAATAGCTAAAACATGGAAAGAGCCTAAGTGTCCATCAACAGATGAATGGATCAAGAAGATGTGGTTTATCTATACTGTGGAATACTACATGGGAATGAGAAACCATGAAATCTGGCCATGTGTAGCAACATGGATGGACCTTGAGGGTGTTATGCTGAGCGAAATAAGTCAGGCAGAGAAGGACAAATACCATATGTTTGCACGTATAGGAGGAGTAGGAGGAACTTGACGGAGGAACAAGGGGGAGAAGAAGGGCGGAAATGGTCGGGGAAAGGGAGAGAGGCAAACCATGAGAAACTCTTGAATGCTGACAAAAACTGAGGACTGATGGATGTGGGGGGGAAGGGGGGGATGCGCATGGAGGAGGACACTTGTGGGTAGAGCACTGAGTGTTATGTGGAAACTAATTTGACAATAAACTATTTGTAAAAAAAAAAAAGAAAGAAAAGAAATGAGCTATTAAGCCATGAAAAGAAATGGCGGGAACTTAAGTGCATCCTATTAAGTGAAAGAAGCCAATCTCAAAAGGTTTCATACTATACGATTACAACCATCTGACATACTTGAAAGGACAAAACCATAGAGGCAGTAAAAAGATCAGTAATTGCCAGGGTGTGGGGGGAGAGAGGGTAGAATAAGTGCAGCACAGACTATTTTTAGTTACTCTTGTTAATACTATAATGATGGACATATGTCATTATACATTTGTCCAAACCCACATGTCAGATAGCACCAAGAGAAAGCTAATATAAACTATGAATTTGGGTGAATATGAGGATTGATGCAGGTTAATTAATGATAACAAATGTGACACTCTGGTGGGGATTTAAAAACATATATTTTAATGTTATTCATGAATGGTATTTAAAGAATTCAATTTCTGATTGTTCCTAGTATATAGAAATACAAATGATTTTTTGTGCGTTGGTCTGTATTCTGCAATCCTGCTAAATTCACTTAATTAGTTCTACAAGGTTTCTTATCGATTCCTTCAGAAAAAACAATACTCCTTCTTTTCTGTCAATCTGTTTACATTTATTTCTTTTATTTGCCTTATTGTATTAGCTATGACTTTCAGTACAATGTTGAACAGAAGCGGTAAAAAGAAACCTCCTTTTCTTATTTCTAATTTTGGGAGTGAAGCTTTCCATCTTTCATCTTCAATTATGACATTAGCTATAGGCTTTCGGTAATGCCCTTTATTAGCTAAATGAAGTTCCCTTTTATTCCTACTTTGATGAGAGTTTTAGCATAAGTGGATATGGAATTTTGTCATATTATTATTCTGCATTTAGTGAGACCATTACATAAACTTTTCTTTTTAAGTCTATAAAAATTGTGAACTACACTGTTTGATTTTCAAAGGTTAAAACAATTTTGCATCCTTGGGATAAACCTTACTTGGTCATGACATATTACCATTTTTGTCAATTGCTGAGTTTGATTTGGTAGAATTTTTGAATCCATGTTTGCAAGGGATATTGGCATATAGACTGTAGTTGTTCTTTAGTACAAATGTCTTTGTCTGATTTTGGTATTAGGTTAATGCTTGCCTCTGACTATATCTGTCATAAATTGTGTGTTTAGATTATTTTCATTTGCTGTGATTATTGATATGGTCGAGTTTAAATTTATCATTTTTCTATTTGTCTCATCTGTTCTTTGATGATTTTCTTGTCCTACCCTCTATTGGATTATCTAGAATACTTTTGATATGTTATTTTATCTTCTTTATCTGCTTATTAGTGATACATATTTCTTTTTTTAATGATTGCTTTGAAGTCAGAGTATACATCTTTTAGGTCATCGCCGTCTCCCCTATGTAACATTACACTAATTCATATATGGCATAAATACGGTAATAGCACATATTTACTTTTGTTTCCACTCAGCCTTTGTGCTTCCTTGCCCTTCCTATTTCCTGCCATGTACATTATAGACCCTGCAATATATTGTTGTTATCTTTTGCTTTAAACAAACACATTTATTATTATTGTTTAATATAATTTGTTGTCAAGTTGGTTTCCATACAACATCCACTGCTCATCCCAACAAGTGCCCTCTGCAATGCTCATCTCCTGCTTTTCCCTCTCCCCTAACCTCCATCTACCGTCAGTTTGTTCCCATTATTTGAGACTCTCTTCTGGTTTGCCTCTCTCCCTCTCTGTAACTTTTCCCCCTCCTTTCCCTTCCCCATGGCCTTCTGTTAAGTTTCTCAAGATCCACATATGTGTGAAAACATACGGATCTGTCTTTCTCTGACTGACTTATTTCACTCAGCCGAATACCTTCCAGTTCCATACATGTTGCTGCAAATGGCCAGATTTCATTCTTTCTCATTGCCAAGTAGTATTCCATTGTATATATAAACCACATCTTCTTGATCCAATCGTCAGTTGAGGGACATTTAGGCTCTTTTCATGATTTGGCTACTGTTGATAGTGCTGCTATAAACATTTGGGTACATGTGTCCCTATGCAGCAGCACTCCTGTATCCCTTGGGTAAGTTCCTAGCAGTGCTATTACTAGGTCATAGGGGAGTTATATTGTTAATTTTTTAAGGGATCTCCACACTGTTTTCCAGACAGATACCTTTATTTTTAAGATATTTTAAAATTTTGAGAAACTGCCTTTTATATTTACTCACATATTTACCATTTCTAGTGCTCCTCATTCTTTGTGCAGACCCACATTTCCAACTGATTGTCATTTACCTGAAGAAGTTCCTTTTCAGTTTCTCCATTTCGTCAACTGGTCTGTTGGTAATTCTCTCAGCGTTTCTATGTCTAAAAGGGTTTTTATTTTGATTTCACTTTTGGAAACTTTTTGTTGGATCTGCAATTCTAGGTGCACGTTTTTGTCTTTCAGTACTTTCAAGATGTTGCTCCATGTACTCTAGTTCATCTCTGTTTCTCTGCACTGCATCTTGTTTCCTGGACATCTTTTAATATTTTCTTTTAGTTTCTGGCCCTCAACAATCTCATTTTGATGTGCACTTATGTGTTATATATTATGTTTCTTTTGTTTGGGATTTATTGGGGCTTAATGGATTTGTGAGTTTATCCTTTTCATCCAAATACGAAAATTTTGGGAGAGGGGGCAAGATGGCGGAGAAGTAAGGAGCTCTGTACTTGCACTCGCGCCCATACATCACACAGAAAAGATCTGAAGCCATTGGAAACGTTACAAAACCTGAGAGATTGGGAGAAAAAGGATGCAGAATCCACTGAGAAAGCCTTCTAACGTGAGTGCAAACTGGGGAAGATAAAATCGGGCCGGGATTGGAGACTCCAGGGTGGGAAGCGATCCCCCTCTACCCTCTATGGGGAGGGAGAGGGGAAAAAGAGAGAGTCCAAAACAGAAAAAACCTCCGCTCGGGGGGAAAAACCTCCGCTCGGGGCAGAGAAAGACCATACTTGCCAAATACCTGCACGCTAGGTCCCCTCGCGCCAACTGGTCCCAGGGGGGCTGAGCGCACAGACTGCTTCTTTGTGCTGGCTCCTGGAGGCTGGACTTCAGAGTGGTGGCGCACCTGCCGCCATTGTAGCTCCCGGGCGGCTTGGGCCCCAGAAAGAGCCGTGCGTGCGGACACCATGCGTCCGCGCTCCTGGCTGGCTGGAACTCTAGACGGAAGGCAAAGAGCTAAAAACTGGGAAATTTCCCTGTGAGTTCGTGTTTCGGGTGACTAGCCATAGAAGGACCTGGTTTTCCTCACTCCAGCAGGCTAGGGCTCAGCGCACCCGGCAGTCAAGCCCCCGCCCATGCTCGCCAGCCAGACCCAGAGAAGGAAGCAGCGATTCTGACTCCACCCCCAGAGCTCGGCAGAGGGCCTGGAATTGCCCTGAGGTGTTGCCTGGGAAGCTGTGTCTAAGGCAATTTCAACCAGCCGCGCGGACTGGGATTTGGAGATTGGGACTGGCCTGGGTTGAAGAGTGAGGTGCAGCGCTTGGTTCAAGAAGGGACAGTAGCACCGCCACTCTCCTCTCCACAACCTCCAAGGCAGAACTCCTGCCTGAGGCTTTGGATCACACCACGTCCATCCCTGCTTAAGAGCTGCTGTCCTCCCTTTTTTTTTCTCTTCTTTTTTTCTTCTTCTTTCTCCTTTCTCTCTTTTTTCCCCAGAACACTAACCTGATTAACTCTGGTCGCCAGCTTGCTTAAACAATCACAACGAGTCCATTCTATAGATGTAAATTCTACACCTACCGACATCTTCATCTCTTTCTCTCAGGAGTAATTAGACTATATAGTTTCTCTGGATAATACCAGCATCCTTCTCTCACTTATCCAACCATATTCTACCCTTTACCTCTTTGAAAAAAGCTTCTTATCCCTTCTGCCTGTTCATTCTATTTCCAATTTTACCTCAGCCCTGCCCTGCCTTCTCTCTCTTTCTCTGTGCTCTTCAACCAGCACTGCATACACACGGCTATTTAACTGTAGCTGGGAAATCCAGTTATATGCTTTAAACCGTTCTTTGTCCATCGGTTTTCTTCTTTTTTCCTTTTCTTTACTCCTTTTTGACCCTTTTTTGTATTTTATACTCCCTATTATTTGCCCTCGATCCTCCGTCTTTTCTCTTAACTTTTTCGTTTTCCCACTCGCTTTGCATGTTAGTTGAATTAGCCTGTGCGTTTGTATGCTCCTGCTCCCTGTGTGTTTCTCTGTCTGTTTTCTTTTCCAGGACTACCTCAAGAAACAAGCCAGAGTACACAAGGTGGAGAGTCCCAAATATCACTACAAATAGGAAAATAAAATAACCAAGGTCCCAACAAGAGAGACCAAGAGATACCATTCAAAAAACACTCTCTGAAAGGATAGGCCCTGGACAGTCGAAGAATCTTCTTGGATATAGCAGCGCTCATAGATACAGAGAGCATTAACAGGTCTGAAACCAACAATGGCCGGAAAGCTAACTAAAATAACGAAACGAAAGAGCTCTCCTCCAAAGAAACTCCAAGAAGAAATGACAGCT
>NW_024083104.1:0-35429 GCF_003009895.1 Hyaena hyaena | reverse complement strand
AGTGGATTCTGCGTCTTTTTTCTCCCAATCTCTCAGGTTTTGTAAGGTTTCCAATGGCTTCAGGTCTTTTCTGTGTGATGTATGGGCGCGAGTGCAAGTACGGAGCTCCTTACTTCTCCGCCATCTTGCCCTCTCCTCAAGATTTTATTATTCTATAACTATATTATCCCTATGTCTTTCTTAGTTCTCAAATTTCTTTGTTTTAAAAATCACCTATTTCACTTGTAAAATGCCATGATTTTCTTATTATTTTATTATATGAACTTACTTTTTTATTCATATTTAAATGAAGAATGATTCATAATCATCTCAATTAGTATTCATTTGCTATTTGTGTGCTGTACACATTCATTTTCTCTCTCATAATCACTTACTATGTACTTACTATGTTCTGATACTATTACTTATTTTATAATCTCACTAATCATAGGAATTTATACCACTCATTTAGATGTCTATTAATTTTTTCATTGAAATAACTCTCATGGGAAAATTAGTAAATAAAACATGAGTTCCCCCACCATTTTCTTACATCCTTTCATAAGGAAGTTTAGGCAAAAAGGAATGTATTAAGACAAATCAATTTAATTAATTAACTTAATTAATTAATCAAGACAGCTAATTTAAAATGGTATGAGCTCCATATCCTGTCTTAAAGATCTTATGCATTGTCCCAAAAAGAAAGAATTATGCTTAGAAATAAATTTTACCATGAGTGGATGTCTCTGCAGCTTGAGACCCAGAAGAATGAGACATAGGAGCAGAGCCCTGAGTTAGTGTCTCAGTCAGTTGGAGCTGTTGTAACAAGAATACTGTAGCTCAGGAGGAGTTAAGACAGCGAAAAAGTAGGGGGACAGCGATTTCCCATGTCCATCAAAAACACTGTATTGAGGTCCTATCACTTAGGACAGTCAGGAAATCTCTCTGGAAAATGGCCGAAAGATCTCCACAGCTGGAAGGAGATGGCTTGGTGGACCAAGGTGTGTGTATGTGAATTGAGTGAGATAAAACAGCTTCGGCCCAGAGTGGAGGGAAACCCTTCTAAGGAGAGACAAAAGGAAAAGACAGAGAGGCTGTGGATTGAGGCACTGAGCTAGTACAACAGGAAAACCTCTCTGGACCATGGACTAGGGAAGGAGAAATATGAGGATTGCCAGTTTCAATTTTGAAAACAGCTTCAGGAGCTGAAGATTCGAGTTTTCAAAAGTGCACTATGTTCTCTGACCCAGAGCTGTTGCCATGTGTATGTGCCTGGTGGGGATTGGAGCCAGCCCTGGGGCCCTGTAACAACCTTAGGGGCACAATGGAAGAGAACAGTCCTCTTCCTTGAGTACTGTGGGTAGAGGGTTTATTGTCTCCCCAAGGACAAAACATCTTGCAGGTGCCAGTCAAAGGTCTTTTATCAGCAGGTTGGAGTGGCTACTCCAGAACAGGGTCCATGTGGGGCAGGGCCCTTTAAGACATCAGGTGTTGAATCCCAGCCCGGCACCTGAAAAGTATGGGAGACTGTGGAGCAGACAAGCCACCCGCATGTGCTACTCTGTGAGGGGTGTCTAACCGCGTGGTTTAAGATACCCAGTCTGGGGAAGAGAGATTGTGGTGTCGCCATTTTTCTCCCCATAACCAAGATAGTAGGGCTTCAGGGAGGATCATAGCAGCCTCCAGTGGAGACAGACTCACTTACACCAAACCCCACCCCTCCGTGCTTGGTAACTGCTTATCTCCTGGTGCAGGACTGGAACTGACCAAACCAGATCTCTCCTCTAGACTAGCACAGCCATCAACAGACAATCGTCCTGTGTTTTTGTGTCTTTTTGTCTTTTTCTGCTTTCTTCTTTCTTTTCTTTTCCTCACTTCTCTTCTCTTTGGTTTTTTCTTTCTTTTTTAAAAATGTTTATTTATTTTCAAGAAAGAGAGAGACAGAGAGACACAGAGACAGAGCAAGTGGGGCATGAGCAGAGAGAGACACAGAATCTGAAGCAGGATGCAGGATCCAGGCTCCAAGCTGTCAGCACAGAGCCTGACATGGGGCTCCAGCTCACGAACCATGAGATCATGACCTGAGCCAAAGTCGGATGCTTAACCGACTGAGCCACCCAGGTGCCCCAACCCTCTTCTTTTGTTTCTATTTGAATCAGGCTTTAAGTTTCTGATTTGGTTTTTGGTCAGTTAGTAATTAGGCATTTTTACTCCATTCTTTTTACACCTTTTCTATATCTCCTTCTTGATTTTCCTTTATCTCCCTCTGGATTAAGTCATATAGTTCGTTGTTGTTGTTGGTGGTGGTGGTGGTGGGTTTTTTTTTCTTTTTCTTTTCTTTTCTTTCTTTCTTTTTTTTTTTTTTGATTCTCTGCTTGGTTTTTCTCCTCCCTTTCATTTTTCTCTTTTTATGGGATTAGGCTCCCACCCCTCCTCCCATTTTCTATTTTTATGGAGTTATTTCAATGACCAAATGAAAGCACACCAAGTGGAAGGTCCAAACAATCCACCATTACAAGAAAGGAGGAAAGTGCTTTGCAGAAAACTGGCCAGTGGATAAAGAACCAAAATGCAGTAACAGAGTGCACTCAACACACTCCAGAAACACTTCTTGAGGTGCCAGGCCCTGGACAATGTATGGTCCCTTTTTAATATATTAGCACTCACAGGTGGAGGACATATAACAAGATATTAAAACATGTAAAAGACAGAAACCTAGCCAAAATGACAAAATGAAAGACTTCTCCTCAGAAGAAAATCCAGGAAGAAATGACAGCCAGAGAATTGCCCCAAATAGATGTAAACAATATATCTGAACAAAAATTTAGACCAACAGTCATAAGACTAATAGCTGGGCTTGAAAAAGGCATAGAAGACAGCAGAGAATCTATTGCAGCAGAGATCAGAAACTTAAGATATAGTCATGATGAGCTAAGAAATGCTCTAAACGAGATGCAGAATAAAGTAGATGCAGTGATAGTGAAGATGGAAGAAGCAGAGAAGAGAATAGGTAAAATAGAAGATAAAGTTATGGAAAATAATGAAGGTGAAAAAACAGAGAAAGGAAATTACTAGAGCACAAGGGAAGAATTAGAGACCTAAGTGATTCAATGAAATGAATTAATATTCATATAACAGGGGTTTCAGAAAAAGAAGAAGAGATAGAAAGGGACAGAAGGTTTATTTGAACAAATTATAGATAAGAACTTCCCTAATTTGGTGAAGAATAAATTGATTTGGATATCAAAAATTTTCCAACAAATGAGTCCTGGGCCAGATGGCTTCCCAGGAGAATTCTACCAGACATTTAAAACAGAATTACTACCCATTATTCTCAAACTGTTCCAAAAAATAGAAATGGAAGGAAAACATCTCGTCTCATTCTATGAAGCCAGCATTACCTTGATTCCCAAACCAGACAAAGACCCCACTATAAAGGAGAATTACATGCCAATATCCCTGATGAACAGGGATGCTAAAGTTCTCAACAAGATACTAGTAAATCAAGTTGAACAGTACATTTAAACAATTATTCACCATGATCAAGACAGATTCATTCCTGGGTTGCTGGACTGGTTCAATATTAGCAAATCAATGAACATGGTACATCACATTAATAGAATAAAAGGATAAGAGCCATATGATCCTGTCAATAGCTGCAGGTAAAACATTTGACAAAATACAACATCCTTTCTTAATAAAAACCTTCAAGAAAGTCATGATAGAAGGAACACAACTTAACACCATGAAAGCCATATATGAAAGGCCCACAGTTATTATTACTCTCAATGGGAAAAAACTAAGAACTTCTCGAGATCAGGAACACAACAAGGATGTCCACTCTCAGCACTGTTGTAATCCTAGCCTCAGAAATCAGACAACAAAATGAAACAAATAGGATTTAAATTGGCAAAAAAGTCAAACTTTTGCTCTTTGCAGATGACATGATACTATACTTGGAAAACCCAAAAGACTCCACCAAGAAAATGCTAGAACTGATTCATGAATTTAGCAAAGTCACAGGATACAAAATCAATGTACAGAAATAAGTTGCATTTCCATATAACAATAACGAAGCAACAGAAAGAGATATAAGGGAATTGATCTCATTTACACTTGCATCAAAAACCATAAAATACCTAGGAATAAACTTAATCGAAGAGGTAAAATATCTGCATGTTAAAAACTATAGAAAACTTATGAAAGAAATTGGAGAAGACACACATACACACACACAAATGGAAAAACATTCTAGGCTCATGGATTGGAAGCAGATATATTGTTAATATGTCAATACTAACAAAACTGATCTATACATACGATGCAATCCAAATCAAAATAACAAGAGCATTCTTCACAGAGCTATAATAAACAATCCTAAAATATGCTTGGCACCACAAAAGACCCCAAATAGCTAAAATAATATTGAAAAAGAAAACCAAAGCAGGAGGTATCACAATACCAGATGTTAGTCTATATTACAAAGCTGTAATCATCAAGACAGTATGGTACTGGCACAAAAACAGAACCATAGACCAATGGAATAGAATAAAGAACCCATAAATGAACCTACAAATGTATGGCCAACTAATCTTTGACAAAGCAGAAAAGAATATCAATGGTAAAAGGACAATGTCTTTAGCAAATGCTGCTGGGAGAACTGGACAGCAACATGCAAGAGAATGAAACTGGAGCACTCTCTTTCAGCATACACAAAAATAAATTCAAAATGGATGAAAGATGTAAATGTGAGACAGGACCATCAAACTCTTCAGACAAAACAGTCAGCAATGTCTCTAACGTAGGTCACAGCAACTTCTTACTCAACACATCTCCGGAGACAAGGGAAATAAAAACAAAAATGAACTATTATAACCTCATCAAGATAAAAAGCTTCTGCACAGGAAAGGAAACCATTAACAAAACTAAAAGACAACTGACAAATTGGGAGAAGATATTTTCAAATGACATACCAGATAAAGGGTTAGTATCCAAAATCTATAAAGAGCTTACCAAACTCAACATCTGAAAAACAAACAATCCAGTGAAGAAATGGTCAGGAGATAAGAACAGACACTTTTCCAAAAAAGACATCCAGATGGCAGACACATGAAAAGATGCTCAACATCACTCATCATCAGGGAACTACAAATCAAACCACATTGAGATATCACCTCACACCAGTCAGAGTGGCTAAAATTAACAACTCAGGAAACAATAGATGTTGGCAAGGATGCGAAGAAAGGGGGACCATCTTACAGTCTTGGTGGAAAGACAAACTGGTGTAGCCACTCTGGAAAATAGTGTGGAGGTTCCTCAAAAAATTAAAAATAGAACTACCCTACAGTCCAGTATTTGCACTATTATGAATGTATCCAAAGGATACAGGAGTGCTGATTTTAAGGGGCACATGTACCCCAATGTTTATGGCAACACTTTCAACAATACCCAAAGTATGGAAAGAGCCCAATGTAGTTCAACCGATCAATGGATAAAGAATATATATGATGGGATACTGCTTGACAATGAAAAAGAATGAAATCTTTCCATTTGCAACTGGATGGAACTGGAGGGTGTTAGGTAAGCAAAATAAGTCAGTCATAGAAAGACACATATAAAATGATTGCATTCGTATGTGGAATTTGAGGAAAATTAACAGATGGTCATAGGGAAAGGGTAGGAAAAATAAGATAAAAACAGAGAGGGAGGCAAGCCATAAGAGCCTCTTAAATACCGAGAATAAACTGAAGGTTGTTGGAGATGGGGAAAGGGGTGATGGGCATTGGGAGGGCACTTGGTGGGATGAGCATTGGGGGTTATATGTAAGGGATGAATCACTGGAATCTACCGAAGGCAAGACTACACTGTATGTTAGCTAACTTGAGAAAAAATAAAATAAAATAAAATAAAATAAAATAAAATAAATATAATTCAAATAAAATTTAAAAAAAGAAATAAATTGTACCTTAAATTCCAGCTAAAAGAAAACTAACAATCAGGATAGTGAATGATAGCTATAATTTATTCTACATGTTCTTATGCAGATAAAGTATTATATACTGACAACCAAAAGTTTCCATTTTCAAAAGCTTCAAGGAAATAATAACTGCCTGTTCATTACTGTATAGGCTTCTAATCAGGATTTACACAACCACATACATGTTTAAGAAAGGCAAAGATAAGAAAGAGTCCAGTAACTTTCTCTATCTAAAAAAACACATTTCCTCAAGTTGAACATTCTTTAAACTTTTTTTCTTTCCCATATTTCCATATCATAATAACACTTTTTTGTTATCGCTCTTTTCTGAGTTAACAACTACTCCCAATTTAGCATTATCCATGAATTTAATTAGCATGCCGTATAGCTTTACATATTATTAATTGGGAGGTAAAAAAAGGAAGCAGCTGTGGCAGAACAACTATTTTTAAAATGCTTAAACTTATCAACATCCTAATTCATTAGTAACTTTAAAAAGGAACAGTAGAGAGCTAAAATATGAAAATCTTCTATCTCGGTTTTTTTATGTAGTTCAAGTGCATATGAAGTATAAATGTGGCTCATGAGAAAAATAATTCAAGGAAGTAGAAGTAGTGATCATAAAAATATATATTCAAATTTCAAAGGATTACTCCTCTTAATTTAGGAAAAAAAATAATCAAGAAGGAAAAATCAGAATATAATCAAGAGGTTAGGAAATTTTTTAGTAAAAATCAAAGACAATGCCTCATAACATAATTTGCCCCATTCTAGAAAAGAAAAAATATCCTTGACATTCTTTAGAAAAATGGGAAAAGACATAGTGGGAGGCAGAAAGGAGCCAAATTACATATTGTGGACTTTATAAAGCAAGAAATATGGGTCAAGTAGGTGTTCATATAGTCAGTCAAATTTGACTTTTTTTAATGAAAGGACATTGTACATGATGAGCACTTTTCGTGGAAAATTGGGTATTTATTTTGTAAATAGCCCTTATTTTCCTTATCTATAATACAGTTCCCCCTACTCCCACTCATAGCTCAACATTTTGTCTCTGCGGTATAAGAACAGTTAATTAAGAAAATTAAAAAACAAAAACAGAAAGCATGCAAGAAAACCCTGATAATTATTACAGGGATTTATTTTCCAAACGTAAAATGAAGAGTTTTGAGAACTCAGGCATCACTGAGGGTTTAAAATACTTAGAAATAGCAGCTGTCATTGATGACTTCCGCAGTGATGCTAGCAAGCAACTATTTCAGTATCAGAACCCAAATTCCTCAGTTAATTTACCAATCCCGTAAGTATGTGAAACCATCCATGAGTGCGGTCCATCTGTTCCAACAGGTCCCTAAGTTTGTTATTTCTTAGACGGGTGCACACCATCCAACTGTGACACAAACTCACAAATCAGCTGTCAGGTAGTTGTGAAGACCAAGACATAGGAAAGTATTCTCAACTTTGAAAACACTCTTACTCATAAAAATATACAAATCACACCTTTTATTACTAAATACTGTAGCTTATTATTGACCTGACTTAACCTCCCTTAAAGAGCAAGTTGTGTGTTATGATTATTGCGATCCACTATTGATGATTATTTTGACCCAAAACATTCCTTATGATTTACCAAATTTCACTGAGGTCCACAAAATAAGGCATAGTTAGAAATCGAGAGCATATCTTTTATATCTACTTTGAAAATCTTAATTTTGCAGAATTATAATCACTCTCTTGTTTAACAAGGACAAATGAATAATTTTGGTAAGAAATTAAGGAGATACATAACTACAATAAAACACGGAATCACAGAGATGAAATTGTGCCTCAGCTTAGACCAGTTTTAAGGAAGATGTCAAAGACCTTGGATCCATAATGCTGTTTACTGTGTCTTTGAAGATTCTTATATAATTTACTCATTATTGAAGCTCCAGTTAGATATATCTGTGCTTTTTAACACTTTTTTGATTGTTGCTAGGAAAGTTGATTATTATCAACTATCACTTCTAATTATTGTCAATGCTATCCCCATAATTATTTGATTTCTGTGCAAAACTGGTTTTACTTAATTACATACTGCCCTGTATACTGTCCATAGAAATGGACATATATTTCTAATTACATTGCTATTTTGGTCATAAGAGCATTGTTGCTTATGCTTGCACTTAAATATGTTGACAGACAATCATGGGTTTCACCCTGGCTCACACACTTAATTACTTTCTATTTGACCTTCCATTATTTATCCTGTCTTGGCTTTAGTCTTCTCAGATGTAACTACTACATTTAATATTATATACCACTAAGTATGATGAAGATTGAATTATAAAGAATGTAAGGCACCCATTACAGTATTTTAAGTGCAATCACTCAAAAATAGCTATTATTGTGTAGTTAATATCAAGGAAAAGTTAGCCTAAGACATTATTCAATAATTGTTCAACTGCATTGTATGGTACATTTCAGTATTTCCTGCTTGAGAACACTCATACGAATGTTGTATAAAGAAGATAGTTAATTTAAATGGAGCTAAGAAACCTGATTTCCATTATCAACACACAGGTACTGAGAGATACGCAGCTGCCCTGGAGAGTCCCACCATACAGGATGCCACATGCTCCAGTGATGGAGCGGAGCTGTCAGAAGCTCCTGCTTTTGCCATACAGAAATGGCTCTGACATAGGGTTCTGTTTCTAGAATTCCTCCGATACACTGTCTTCTCTCCCTGGCAGAGGTCTATCCTGTTGTATTTTCCCTGCTGATAGTGTTGCTGATCCTTTCTACATTCATCACGTTGGACAGGAGTATGTAAGCATGAAAGAGAGAAAGCTCTTCTGTTTCTTCACAGCATCCCTCCAGTGTCCATAGCTACTAGAAATAAAAATATATGTATTCTCTCTGAACTTTCATATGGTTCTGACAGAGTTTTTGGGTCTCTATAATTAGAGCTTCTTTGTAGTGACTCTTTTTCGACAATTCCAGATCTTATCCAAGCCCCATTAACACTGTTCCCTCCTCTTACCCCTTGGCCAAATATAGTAATGCTTCTCACGTCTAGGAGTCCACAAGTGCCTCAGCATTCTATAAGTTTCCATAACATAACCTACATTTTTAAAAAGTGTCTCTTTATTAAATTATCCTCATCCAAGTTGAGTGTGTCTCCATATTCTCATCTCAATTAATTGTTTCAGGTCCTCTGCTTTGCCAGGATTCTGTGAAGTATCTAACATGTCTCACTGGGGCTATTTCACTGTCTTTTTTTTTTTTTTTGCCAATTATCTTATCTCATGTTGTGCCCAAGTAACAATTCTATCCTCCATGAAGCCACAGGATAATTTACTTAAGTTGCAACTCTGACTGAGCCATTCTTCTATTTAAAATCTTTACATGGCACAATACCATCTAGAAGAAAAAGCACAAATATATACATTTCCTATGCCCTTTCTTCTTACTATAGTAATGTGATGTGAAATCAATGTGATGTTCGGAGTGATCTCCAGAAGATTCAGTTCTCTAACTATCTTATGACTGAGAATTAACATAGCTCTGAGGTGTTGAGAAACCAAAAAACTGTAAATGTACATAGTTGTCCATTTCATCTGAATGCTGTTTCTGATCTCTTTCCTTATCAGAATGCAAAAACAATTTGTTTCTCAAATCTAGAAAAAAATACAACATATGACACAGCAGCTGCATTTCAGAGTGGAACTTGATTAAGTTTGGGATAGTCTATTGTCAGTCTTCAGGATCAATCTGGTTTCTACAGGGGCCAGATGGTAAATTTAATAGACAAAAGTTGAGGGCCACCATCTCTGTATCCTTTAGAATCTAGAGGATGTACGGATATCTGCCATCTTACCCCGTAATATGATACTACTTTTGATTTATTATCTTGCGGGTTAATTAAAGAAGCTTTCATTTGGTATCACTTTTTCTGATAGTGCTTATCCTCCAATCCATGAGACTGATTTGGGAGTTTCAACAACTCAATACCCCACAGTCAATCCTGACTGTTTGCTGAATCATGTGAAGGAATATTTTTATTACCTGGTGTCTCCCATCAGACAGGGTATCCTATTGATTCTTCAGATCTCCAGGTATTCATATTATATCAGACCCTCTGAAAAATAATTCTCTGACGGTGGGTATTCTACTTTCCCCATGCAGTTATTCAAGTAAATGGCCATAAGTGCCTTTTAGGGGAGGTCTGCAGGAACCATTAGCGTGTGATATTGCAGTGATGTTGCAGGTTCCTTCCTCCTGAAGATCTTGCCTCCTTTTTCATAAAAGGTTTCTGGGTTTGAAAATGAGCTCAGGTTTAGAATATGGGCACATAATTGTAACATTTTAGGGAAAAACAACCAAAGTTCATCCATCTGATATCTCCTAAAGTATAAGGTAAAGTCGTGCTCTTTTGGACTGCCTATATATTTTGCACCTATGGGAACTGTGTTCTTTTTACTGTCTCCATAAACATCTGTGAGTTAGTTCTCTGGGCTGCTAATCTAAACCTTTGCTATTTACAGTAATTGCATTCACCTAGCTTCAGGTGGTCAGGCACGTTTACTAAACCCCTACACTTTGGGGATCCTGTCATCTCTATTTCTATTATTGTTCCTGGTTCTATAACTGCCTCTCCTACAATCATTCCTGGTTTGCTGAGGACAGCAACTAATAAGCATTTTAATGATGCTGGTGACACTTTCACAAGCATGTTTATTATGGCTTTGGCAACTGTTGAATTCTTCAGGCCTTCCTGTGGAATGTAATCATCTGGTGAGATTTACTGCCTTACATATTGCAACCACTCAAGCAATCCCGCTTCCTCAAGGCTTTGATTTTTTTCTTCTACTGTCTGCAGTGGGAATTGGGCATTTTGCCTTCACTTAGTATGCTCTATGCTTTTTCCAGCTTCTAGGAGCTATCCTTGTAGCCATTTCACACCATCCTCTGGGGTCCTTGTCAGGGTATTAAAATGTAGATCTTCAAAAATTTCTCTTAGATAAATTCCATTGTATCCAATCTTATATTCTGACCCCCAGATCAAGAATTCTCAGAATTAAATTCTATTTGTACTCCTCCCACCACCACCCCACTCCCAGCTACTGTTAGTACATACTGATTAGGTCCTTTGAGACATCATCTTCCTTTCTTATGAGGCTCAGCGATTTCTCGGCTGGTTTATGCCACAACTTAATATTAGTTTATGACTAGTGTACAGCAGAGAAGGATGTGGCTGCTCCTAGGGGAAAACGTGCCTCTTCGTATATTTAAGTTATTATAGAGTGCTAACTCTTGGTACTGGCATCCATCTAAATGTACCCATCTCAATTATCAGGGTTCCATCATTTTCTAAATTTGCTTCTGACACTGGCATAGCAGACCTTCCTTGGTTGGGCATTAAGCTTCTCTAGAGTTTGAACACTTTAACTGGCAAGTCCTAGGCCTGGTTTATGTCATTCTTCTACTGCTGTAGAAGACGAGACAGAGCCCTTTGTTGAGCTTGATTTTAATCTTTGTGAAGAGGACTCTACATCAGGTTTTCTCTTACTCACTTTGAACTGTATATTTCTAAAATATTTTTTACTTGTTCTGGATACAGGCTGTATGATATTTTCCATATATTCTAAATTTTATTCACATATGTATAAATCTTGTATGGAATGTCTATGGTCATATTTAGATAATAGTTTTGTGATTTTATTTTCTATTTATTCTTTTGTCAGTTACAGGAATGCAATGTTATCTTCTGAAAAGTGGAGTTTTAAAGTCATAAAACATCATATTCAACTGGTTGTAGAATATGGGCCAGTCATCACGCACTCTTACTGATTCATCTAAGTGGAAGGGAAAACAAGCTTGATTATATACAGGATAAGAGTCTAATCATAAAGGTGCAATAAAAGAACAAAGGCTCACATGAATATATAGGTAAGACAAAGATGCTTGATAATAAAACAGTTGTTTCAGGGCAATTGGTATAGTGATATAGCATTTTGAGGTAAAAATGGGGATTAGACTGGTGTGAAAAGAATAAATAAGGAAATGTTTTCAAATATTTGTTGAGTACTTCCTGTGTTCTATATACTCTTGTAGCTCCTTTGGATAGAGAAAGGAATAAGCATACATATCTTCTCAGGTAGATTATATTTTTGTTTGTGGAGGTAAGGGAGCCAGGCCTGGGTGAGAGACCAATAAAATAACATGGCTTCCCTCCAGGAAATATTTAATCAAACCACTGATTTTTATTTGTATTTATGTAGAATATAATTTTTCCTGTTCTTTTATTTTCAAACTTGCCAACACACTATATTTAAGAGATTAGTCTTACAAGAGGCATCTGTTTAGCGTTCACTCCATTTCTACAATCTTTGTGTAAGTACTCATATATTTGGGTTAAATCCACCATATCAATATCCATTTTCTATTTTACTCATGTTTCTGTTTCCTTTTCACTTTTGCCTTCTTTTTGATTGATCAATTCCATTTTCCCACCTATATATTTGATATTCATATAGTGGTTACTGAAGGGCAACAACAAGCAACCCTTTCCTATTAGAGTCTACCTCGCACTGACACTTTTGCCAATTTTTGGATAATTCAAAAACCTTAAAACAAGATATTCCATTTATCCCTTGCATGCTTTTTATGCTGTTATTGGCAGGTACAATATTTTAATGTCATATATACTTTAAATACCACAATATATTTCTTAGTGTTGTTTCAAATATTCAATAGTAATTCAGATTTCTCACATATTTACACTTCCTGATGATTTACACTGCAACCACCATTATAAGCTCCTGTTTGGGAACATTATCCTTCTATCTAATTGATTTTCTTTATTTTATGGCAAGTTTTCCTGGAAGTTAATTCTCTCAAATTTTGTGTTTTTTTTTTTTTTTTTGAAAGTACTTTGACTTCATCTTTGCATTTCAAGGGTACATTCATTGCATACATTAGCATTTAATTTTTGTCAGCATGCTAAAGATATGATTCCATTTTTTTGTCTCCAGTAATTTCTTGAGAAGCCAATTATTTGTTACTATTTTGAAGTTCAAGTGTCTGTTTCTAGCTGTTTTTTTAAGATTTTTTTCTTTTTCTTTGGTTATCAGAAGTTTTACTATAATGTGCATTTGGTACCCTTTTCTTTGTATTTATATTGCTTTGTATTTAAATTGGTTGATAGAGCTTAACTTTAATCTGTGGTTTCATGTCTTTCTAAGTGATTTTGGAAAGTTCTGTGACAAGTTGACATCACCACTATTTCTTTCTGATTTATTTCCCTTTTTGATTTTAAGACATCACTTATACGTATGTGTAAATGTCTATGTCCTCAGTATTTTATCTTCTTATGGGTATTTTTTTTCCTATCTTTCTATGTACTTCAATTTCGATATTTTCTACTGTTATTCTGGGTTTCCTACCCTATTAAACTTATCTAGCAGATCTTCAATTTCCTTTCTTGTATTACTCACCCCTATAATCTTCATTGAATTTATTTTATATATTACATTGATTTCATATATTCATTTATTAATTATATTATTGTTGGTTACTTTATTATTTTTTAGTTCTTAATTTAAAATTTTTAATGCTTACTTATTTTTGAGAGAGAGACAGAGAGAGAGACAGAGTTGTCAAGGGGCAAAGAGAGAAGGAGCCAGAGAATCAGAAGCAGGTTCCAAGCTCCAAGCTGTCAGCACAGAGCCCAATGTGGGGCTCGAACTGACCAACCATGAGAACATGACCTGAGCTGAAGTCAGAGGCTTAACTTACTGATCCTCCCAGGAATCCTTATTGTTGGCTACTTTAAAATCTTTATCAAATAACTCTAATATTTTGATTGTATGTTAGTCTGTGTTAGTGTATCATTTTTTCTCTATTCTTTAAGTCATATGAATATTTTTCTTGGCATACTTAATAATATATTAGTAAATATCATCTATTGTGTTGAAAAATTGTTCTACCTTCCTAGGGGTGCCTGCGTGACTCAGTCAGTAAAACGTCGGATTTTGGCTCAGGTCATGATCTCACGGTTTATGAGTTTGAGCTGCATGTTGAGCTCTGTGCTGACAGCTGAGAGCCTGGAGCCTGCTTTGGATTCTGTGTCTCCCTCTCTCCCTGTCCCTTCCCTGCTCTCTGTCTCCCAATAAATAAATACATATTAGAAAAAAAATGGATGAGCCCTACAACTGTTGCAGCTTACTGCCTGAGAGAGAATGCCCAGGCTACAGCAAGAGGAGGGGAAAGAACCACTAAAAACAATTTGTAGCCTCTATGATTAGAAATATACTAGAAAGCGATTTATAAATACTGAAGTTCTCAGCAGTTAACTTGACATGTCCAAAAGCCATCACACAATACAATTGCATTTATATAATATTGCCAAAAAACACAAACTCATCTACAGTGAGAGAAAGTAGATCAGTAGTTGCCTGGGGAGTATGATATGAGATGCTGTAATGAAGGATTTAGTGATAAAAAATGGTCACAAGGAACTTTTTGGGAGTGACAAATATGTTCATTAACTTGACTGAGGCAATGGTTTCACAGGTGGATGCATATATAAAAACGTAAATTGTATACTTTAGGGGCAATTCATTTTATTTAAATCATGCTTTAACCAAGCTGTAAAACTATATAGATTTCCAGCTGGTAAATCTCTAGGTTGTTGGCAAAGAAAGGGCAGAACAGACCAAATGAAAGTTTTTTTGCAACAGTTTAGATAATAAAGAATGGTTTTGACAAGGCTTCGAGCCATGAAAATGTAAACAAAGCTAGATTGGGGATCTACTCTGGAAATTGGGGACAGTTATGAGAAGTTTTAAAGATTATAATGCTGTATACCATTCAACAGATATTTATCTAGAGCCTATTTTGTGCCAGCCTGGACCAAGACTAGCAATATGAAGTCTGATATAATTTTCTGGAGACTTTTGCAAGCTGGTAGTGGTATAGTAGGTTTTTATCATAATCACAGTTGAAGCAAGTCAGGGAGCATGGCTTCCGACCCTGACAAAAGCCAAATGTGAGTAGAAGAAACTACTTAGAATAATCTTAAAGGAGATGCTATTTTCCAGAAATAGCTGGGATCCAGTTAATATCCAGTTAAGGCAATTTTTTTTGGAGGGAGTGGATAATGTTGAGGATGTAGGAATTTTATAGATCACAAAGAGGGGTTCAAAAGGATATAATAAAATCCTTTACAGAAAGTGGATTTTACCTTAGAAAAGTACAGATTATAAGGAATGAAGGGACAGAGACAGAAGATATATGAAGGAATTGGGAAAAATAATAAACCTTATCTATTTTTCCATCATGACAAGAGGAGTTAAAATAGTTTAAGTAACACTAAAAGTAATATTACTTTTCTGAAATATATGTACTGCAGTGTATGCAAAGTCACATTCAGGTCCGTGGCAAATTTTCAAATCAAAGAAAGAAAACAGCAAATAATATATGTAAGACCCTCTTCTCTAAATCTTAAATAAGTGTGAACAAAAACCATATGCAAAATACAAAGAATAATCTATATCATCAATCTGTTTTCCATGCCCTTGATTTGATAGCTTCTGACAATAATCCTGAATTAAGTGGTGGGTTTTCAATATATGTGTTCAATTACCTTTATCTATACTTAGCACTAGCCTATGATATTATTCACTTTAAAGAGTCTCTGCCTGCAGAATATTTGCCAATATATCATGGATTTTCATATATAGTTTTTATCCTTTTTTTTTTTTTTACTGGATGTAATAAATTAGTTGTATTGTTTTATTTACACATGAGTGCATTGCAATTCAAAGACCTTGGCAGCATTTTAGAATTACAATGAAATCATCATGGGGACCAGATATTCATTGCCTTTTTCTCCAAACTGTCTCTAAGCCATGCCAAGTACAGAGGAGCACACACATAAATACATATATTGAATATAAACCTATTTCATATTAACAGTGTGGGGATGTGGGGAAAATGGTGAACTAGCAACGGAAGCTAAGAACTTAAGGAATAAATAAACATTTTTTATTTGAAGAGTCTTGAAGTTCAAATTACAAATCTTACTATCTTGTTTAAACTTGTAATTTTACCATATAAAGTAATAATTGCTTCCTTTCAAAAATAAAGATAAAGATAGTCAAACTTTTGCAATTGACTTTGCGAATAGATATGGGAATTTAGTAAATGTATTTTATGATTCCTAAAAGAAACTGAATGACAGGACACTAAGATTTTTATTTTCCTGAGCTATTAAACAAACTACTCTGGCAATACTAAAGCTAAGAAGGGTGATAATTTTTTTATAATTATTACTTTTTAAAATGCAAAACTATGAATGTTTATATTTTTATAGAATTATCAGGATAACTAAATTTGCATTTATAGACTGAAGAGAGAAAAAATGGCACTTCAAAGTAATGATGGTATACACTCCATTCTTCCATTTCAGAAAACTTACATATTTCTTAGAGAATCCAGTTAGAATATGTACAGAGTATTTTGGATCTATCTCTGCACAACTAATTGCTTGAAAGAACAGGTCTGTCTAGGACTTTGCAACGTCGGTATACCCTCAGAAGTGTCAGCTCAACTTCATTCTTCCAATAAATTTTTAAATTTAACTGCTCAAATTATCAGCACTACCTGGTGTATACCACTGTCAAACTTGTATTTATATTCCTATTCCATTTTTGAGCCCTGGACTTCCCCTCCAGGAATTAGGAAAACATATGACCTCATTCTGTGCATGAGAATCCAGATATATTAAATCTTTTATAAGATTGTAAGGAAATGATGATTGAGTTATTATGTTTGTCAATTGAATTAAACTAGTGGATGTAATTGTCAGTACACTGTAATAGGCATTGTTTGAAAGGCTATGGAAAACTTAATTATGAGGAACCACTTAGATGCTGAAGGAACTTACAGCTAATATAAAGCTTTGGTCATGCGTGTAAAGGCTAAATACATAAAATTATGTAAATCATACCTGGATTCATTGGGATGAAGCAAATTGTCTTTGCACATTATTTTAGTATGGATTTTAAAAATGAAGCAATATCATCTTGCACTACATAGAGTGAAATAGCAGAATGTTGGAAATAAACACTCTTTTGCTGCAAATGTATTTAAAAAAAATCTTATGAATAGATGTCACCATGATGATTGGGTAAAAAAAATTGGTGGCTTTGAAATATTGTCACTGCTGGACAAGATTTCACTACTTTATAAATGTCACAATGCAAGGACATCATTTCCCTTCATTCATATTACTTCAGATAATTAGATAATAGCCAAACTCAAGAATTTACACATCCTTAAACTGCACTGTGCCATCTCTTTCCAGTTGCTGGAAAAGACTGATCAGTAAAAAATGTGAAAGAACCCTTGAATGTTTGGCTTTACCTGGGGATATCCTCACCATTCACTATTTGATAATAACTCTTTAATCTATGAAATACATCTTGCAAATTGTGATTAGATGAGCATGTTATAACCAGATTTAGGATTTTCTAGTATCCGGTACAATCTAAATACCTATAAAAATAAATTAACAAAGCTTGAGAAATTCAATGGTATTATGGCTTACATTTGCCTTTAGCTTTTTCTTAAGCTTCCTAGATTTTATTATCTCTATTAGATAATCAATGTATCACTACTGGAAATAAAATGTAAAAGTATACAGGCCTTAACAATTTTAATTATATTGGTTGTAAATGAGGAATTAGGGAACTCTGAAGGAAAATGTGACCAGGTCACATGCAACCAGGTCATGTGCAAAAAGCTTGAGTAGGGATGGGCAGCTTTTTAAACGAAGCTGAAACAAGGTATCCAGTCTCATTCAGACATTTGAATCCATTCAAGAGAATCTCAACAGCAGAAAGCTGAAACTGTGCATGCAGTGTCTAAATCATAATTACTAATAACGACTAATGGTATCTTAATTGAAAAAGACAAAGACATGTTGAATAAAACTCTTCATCAAATGCACAACCCTTGAAAATTTGGACTTTTCCTTCCCTCCACTGCAAAGACAAAATATTCCTTTGAGTCCTAGATATATATATCCTAAAGTGAAATGTGTATAAATTCGGACAAGGTGGGAAACAGAAAAACATGGTCATTAATGGTAGTTAAATTTATGCCATGAGAATCTGAGAATAAACTATACTTACTGTACATTGGCAGTTTCATGCATGGATTCATCAAACTTGGGTGGAATGGCAGTGTGCTAGGACTGAGCTGAAGTTTAAGAGGAATGACATGCTTCTCTCATCTCCAGTCTATCCTCTATACTAAAGAATGTTTTGTCACAAATATCTTTGCATGATATTGGCTATATTTTAAAAGAAACATGTCAAAAAATAATTGCTAGTTTGCAAGCAAAACTAGGATGTAGTGTAGCAAGCCCCTGCTCCCAAATTTGGAATTTGTAGAGTTAAAGCGTTGAACATTTTTACATCTTCAACCTATTAAAATAAATTTACTAAAAGCTGTCTCTTAATGAATATTGGTTCTTGAATAATTTCTCAGTTATATTTTTAACTATTGTAATTAAAACAAGGACATGTGTTTTATTTAAAAACAAATTAGTGGTGAGACTATCATGCTCTTTATCTAAAACTCTAGAGTGTAATGTGGTTCCTAGGAAGTCCATTCAGCTGGGCAAAAAAAATTTCATTAAAAAAATTAGGATATGTTGCATTTTCTTTTATAGAGAGAGAGAGAAAAAGAAAACAGGAGAGAGGTAGAGGAAGAGAGAGAATCTCAAGCAGGCTTGAGCATAGGGCACAATATGGAGCTTGATCCCATGATCCTGGGATCATAACCTGAGTCACTGAGTTGAAATCAAGAGTCAGTCCCAAATTCCCCAGGGTATGTCCATATTAACACAGAAATCGAGTAAGTAGTAAAAAGGCCACAATAAACCATTTGAACTACATTTTTAAAAATATAATTTGTTGGCAAGTTAGCTAACACAGTGTATACAGTGTGCTCTTGGTTTCAGGGATACATTTCCGTGATTCATTGCTTACATACAATACCCAGTGCTCATCCTAACAAGTGCCCACCTCAATGCCCATAACCCATTTTTTAAAAAATATAATTTATTGTCAAATTGATTTCCATACAACACCCAGGGCTCATCCCAAAAAGTGCCCTCCTCAATGCTCATCATCCATTTTCCCCTCTCCCCTACCCCCTGACATCAACCCTCAGTTTGTTCTCTGTATTTGAGAGTCTTTTATGGTTTGCCTCCCTCACTGTTTGAAACTATTTTTTCTCCTTCCCTTCTCCCATGGTTTTCTGTTAAGTTTCTCAAATTACACATATGAGTAAAATCATATGATATTTGTCTTTCTCTGACTGACTTATTTCACTTAACATAAATACCCTCCAGTTCCATCCACATTGTTGCAAATGGCAAGATTTATTTCTTTCTCATCACCAAGTAGTATTCCATTGTATACATATATCACATCTTCTTTATCCATTCACCAATTGATAGACATTTGGGCTCTTTCCATAATTTGGCTATTGTTGAAACTGCTGCTATAAACATTGGGGTATATGTGCCCCTTCAAATCATCACTGCTGTATCCTTTGGATAAATTCCTAGTAGTGCTATTGCTGGGTCATAGGGTCTATTTTTAATGTTTCTCAGAGCTGCCACACTGCTTTCCAGTGGAGCTGTACTAGTTTGCATTCCCACCAACACTGCAAGAGGGTTCTTGTTTCTCCACATCCTTACCAACATCTGTAGTATCCTGAGTTGCTAATTTTAGCCACTCTGGCCAGTGTGAGGAGGTATCTCAATGTGGTATTGTTGTGTATTTCCCTGATGATGAAGGATGTTGAACATTTTTTTCATGTGTCTGTTGGCCATATAGATGTCTTCTTTGGAAAAGTGTCTATTCATGTCTTCTGCCCATCACTGGATTATTTGTATTTTGGGTGTTGAATTTTGCATACTAACCTTTTACCTGATTTCTCATTTGCAAATATCTTCTCCCATTCCATTGGTTGCCTTTTAGTTTTGTTGATGGTTTCCTTTGTTGTGCAGAAGTTTTTTTATCTTGATGAGGTCCCAATAGTTCATTTTTACTTTTATTTCCCTTGCCTTTGGAGATGTATCAAGTAAAAAGTTGCTGTGGCCTAGGTCAAAGAGTTTTTTGCCTATTTTCTCCTCTAGGGTTTTGATGGTTTCCTGTCTCACATTTAGGTCTGTCATCCCTTTTGAACTTATTTTTGTGTATAATGTAAGAAAATGGCCCAGTTTCTCCTGCACATTGCTGTCCAGTTCTCTCAGCACCATTTACTAAAGAGATTATCTTTTTTCCATTGGATACTCCTTCCTGCTTTGTCAAAGATTAGTTGGCCATACATTTGTGGGTCCAATTCTGGAATCTCTATTCTATTCCATTGGTCTATGTGTCTGTTTTTGTGCCAATACCATACTGTCAAAATTACAACTTTGTAGTACAAGCTAAATATTGGGATTTTGATGCCTCCCACTTTTTCTTTTTCAGCATTACTTTGACTATTAAGGATATTTGGTGGTTCCATACAAATTTTAGGATGTTTTTTTGTAGCTTTTAGAAGAATGCTGGTGCAATTTTAATTGGGATTGAATTGAACGTGTAGATTACTTTGGGTACTGTTGACATTTTAACAATATTTTTTCTTCCAATCCTTCGGCATGGAATGTTTTTCCATTCCTTTGTGTCTTCTTCAATAAGTTTTCTATAGTTTTCAGCATACAGATCTTTTACATCTTTGCTTAGGTTTCTTCCTAGGTATTTTACAGTTCTTGGTGCAATTGTAAAAGGGATTGATTTCTTGATTTCTCTTTCTGTTGCTTCATTATTGGTGTATAGAAATGTGACCTATTTACGTATATTGATTTTTATATCCTGAGACTTTGCTGAATTCATGTATCAGTTCTAGCAGTTTTTTGGTGGAGTCTTTTGGATTTTCCATGCAGAGTATCATGTCATCTGCAAAAAGTGAAAGTTTGAGTTCTTTGCCAATTTGGATGCCTTTCATTTCATGTTGTTGTCTGATTGCTGAGGCTAGGACTTCCAATACTATGTTAAACAACAGTAGTGAGTGTGGACATCCCTACTGTGCTCCTGATCTCAGGGGGAAAGCTCTCAGTTTTTTTTTTTTTTTTTGCTATTGAGGATGATATAGCTGTGGGATTTTTATATATGGCCCTTATGATGTTAAATTATGTTCCTTCTACCCTGACCTTCCTGAGGGTTTTTATTAAGATATGATGCCGTGTTTTGTCCAATGCTTTTTCTGCAACTATTGACAGGATCATGTGGTTCTTATTCCTTCTTCTATTATTGTGATGTATCACCTTGATTGACTGGTGAATACTGAACCAG
This sequence comes from Hyaena hyaena, assembly GCF_003009895.1. Lineage (NCBI taxonomy): Eukaryota > Metazoa > Chordata > Mammalia > Carnivora > Hyaenidae > Hyaena > Hyaena hyaena. Next base: position 14,075 of record NW_024083104.1, on the reverse strand, counting down.
GCCTATAGTCTAGGAATGAAACCCACTGGATCATGGTGAATAATTCCTTTAATCCACTGTTGAATTCATTTTGCTTGCGTCTTATTGATCAGATAGCATCCATGTTCATTAGGGATATTGGCCTGTAGTTCCGCTTTTTAGTGGGATCTCTGTCTGATTTGGGAACCAAGGTCATGATGGCTTCACAGAATGATCAGAAGATTTCCTTCCACTTTTATTTTTTTGCAATAGCTTGAGAAGGATAAGTATTAACCCTACTTTAAATGTCTGGTAGAATTCTCATGGGAAGCTATCTGGCCCAGGACTCTTATTCTTTGGGAGGGAGATTTTTGGTAACTGGTTTGATTTCTTCACTGGTTATGGGACAATTTTCTATTTCTCCCCAGTTGGGTTTTGGGAGTGTGTGAGTGTCTAGGAATTTGTCCATTTCATCCAGGTTGTCCAGTGTTGGCATATAATTTTTCATAGTATTCTCTAATAATTGTTTGTATTTCTGTGGTGTTGGTTGTAATCTCTCCTCTTTCATTCATTTAATCTATTTGGGTTCTTTCTTTTTTCTTTTTGAGAAGTCTGGTTAAGGGTTTATCAACTTTGTTTATTCTTTCAAAAAAAACAGCTCTTAGATTGATTTGTTCTACCGATTTTTGGATTCTATGTTGTTTATTTCTGCTCTAATCTTTATTATTTCTCTTCTTTGGCTGGCTTAGGGGTTTCCTTGTTGTTCTGTTTCTAGTTACTTTAGGTATGTGGTTAGGTATTGTATTTGGGGATTTTCTTGTTTCTTGAGATAGGCCTGGATTGCAATGTATTTCCTCTTAGGACTGGCTTTGAAGCATCCCAAAGGGCTGACTGTCATGTTTTCATTTTTATTTGCTTCCATATATTTTTAGTTTATTATTTAATTGCCTGGTTGACCCATTCACTCTTTAGTAGGATGTTCTTTAACCTCTATGCAATTGGAGACTTTCAAAATATTTTCATGTCGTTGATTTCAGGTTTCATAGTGTTGTGATGTAAAAACTATGCATAGCATTTTCTCAATTATTTTATGTTTATTGAATTGTGTTTCATGACCCAGTATGTGATTTATCTTGGAGAATATTCCATGTGCACTTGAGAAGAATGTGTATTCTGCTGCTTTTGGATGTAAAGATCTGAATGTAACCGTGAAGTCCATCTGGTACAGTGATTCATTCAAGGCCATTGTTTCTTAATTGATTTTCTGCCTAGATGATCTGTCCATTGCTATGAGTGGAGTATTAAAGTCCCCTGCAATCATCTTAATCTTATCAGTAAGATTGCTTATGTTTGTTTCTAATTGATTTATATATTTGGGTTCTAATAAGTTGGGGACAGAAACATTTACACTTGTTAGCTCTTCTTGATGGATAGACCCTGTAATTATGATATAATGCCCTTCTTCATCTCATGTTACAGCCTTTAGTTTAAAATCTAGTTTTTCTGATATAAGTATGGCTATTCCAGCTTTCTTTTGGCTTCCAATAGCATGATAGATAGTTCTCATTTCCTCATTTTCAATCTGAAGGTATCCTCAGGTCTAAAATGAGTCTCTAGTAGATGGCATATAGACGGATGTTGGCATCTAATCCATTCTGATACCGTAAATTTTTTTTGATTGGGGTATTTAGTCCATTTATATTCAGAGTTATTGTTGAGAGCTATGGATTTAGTGTCACTGTGTTAGCTGTAGGTTTCATGTTTGTGGTGATGTCTCTGGTCCTTTATAGTCTTTGCAGCATTCCACTCAGAAAATCTCCCTTAGGATCTCTGGCAGGACTGGTTTAGTGGTCATGAAGTCCTTCAGTTTTGTTTGTCTGGGAAAGCCTTTATCTCTCCTTCTATTCAGAATGATAGCCTTGCTGGATACAGGATTCTTGGCTGCACATTTTTTGCATTCAACACATTGAATATTTCTTGCCACTCCTCTGGCCTGCCAAGTTTCAGTGGACAGGTCTGCTACTACCGTATGTCCCCTTGTAAGTTAAGGACCATTTGTCCCTAGCTGCTTTCAGAATTCTCTATCTTGGTATTTTGCCAATTTCACCATGATATACTGGGGAGAAGACCTATTTTTGTTGAATCTGAAAGGAGTTCTCTGTGCCTCCTGGATTTGGACGTCTGCTTCATTCTCCAAATAAGAGAAGTTTTCAGCTATAGTTTGTTCAAGTAAACCTTTTGCCCCTTTCTCTCTCTTCTTCTTCTTTTGCACTCCTATGATACAGAATTATTACATTACAATGAGTCATTTAGTTTTCTAATTCTCCCCTCGTGATCTAGTATTTCTCTCTTTTTCTTGGATTCATCATTTTCCATAATTTTATCTTCTATTTCACTTATTATCCCTTCTGCATCCTCCATTCTTGCTGTCACTGCATCTAGTTTATTTTGTGCCTCATTTATAGCATTACTTAATTCATTGTGACTATTTCTCAGTTCCTTGATATCTGCAACCGTAGATTCTCTGCTGTCTTATATGCTCTTATTCAAACCCAGCTATTAACCTTATGACTATTATTCTAAATTCTTGATCAGATATATTGTTTATATCTTATTTGAGCAATTTTCTACCTGTCATTTCTTCCTGGAATTTCTTTTGAGGAGAATTCTTCTGTTTCTTCATTTGGGCTAGTTTTCTGTCCTTTATGTATTTTAATAGCTTGTTATGTGTCCTGGATGTATGAGCACTACTACATTAAAAATGAGTCATACACAGTCTAGGGCCTGGCACTTAAGGAGGTGTTTTTAGAGTGTTTTGCATGCTCTCTGTTGTTGTGACTCTTGTTGCTTTATCTCAGTACTTGTAGTTGTGGTTTGGAACTTCCACCTGGTGTGCTTTGATTTCTTCATTGAAGTAACCCTGGAAAATTTTTAAAAAGGGTGGGGGATACTGGAAGATGCCTTATCCCATACAAAGAGAATTGATATGGGCAGAGAATTGATGATCCAGAGAATCAGGGAAATGATATGGCTCAATCCAGAGAGAGAAGAAAACAAAAGAAGTAGGAGATACTGAAAAGGTGTAAAAATAATAGTTTGAAAATGTTTGCTTAAACAAACCACCAACCAGAATAGAGAAGGGGAGAAAACAGAGAAAGAAAGGAAGAAAAAAAAGATAGTCCTCTCCCTTGAGTGCTGTGGGAAAAATGTATATACCCGCTACAAGGACAAAAGACTTCTCTCTACGACTATGTCTCTGTGTCTCTGAGCTAGTGACTGAGTTAGGGGCTCTCCACCCTCCTCCTCAGGTGCGGGAACAGGGCAGCAGGCCCCAGTCTAGAGAAATACCTGCAACCCTGGACCATGTTAGAAAGAACCATTGGTTCTTTCCCCATTTTTTCATTCCCTGATCTGTGGTTTCTTTCTTGTCCAGATACAATATTGTACTTCCACAGTCTCTTCCTTTTGTCTATCCACAGAAGGGGATTCCTCCCCTCTGTGCCTATGCTGCCTATTTTATCACTCTTAATTCACAATCATTCACCTATGGCCGCCAAGTTGTCCCCATGAACTCCTGGAGATATTTTTGTTGGTCTGTAGCCCAGACTCCTGGAATTCCAAGTTTTTTGGCCTCAATACCTCTGTGTTTGAAGGACAAGGGAACTTTAGATCTCCCTACTTCTCCACCATATTGATTCCTCTTCAAGTGCATGTATTTTTCATTAAATTAATAACATCTATAGATAGATAGATTCATGTGGTATTATAAGAAATAATACAGAGATTTTGTTTAACTTTTATAAAATAAAATAAAATTTCCCCAATGGAAATATCTTACAATATTATAATATGTTATTATACCCAGAATATCAGCTTGATGAAATCAGTTACAAAAGAACTCCATCACCACAGAAAACCTCTTATAACCCTTTATTAGCCATGCAATTCTCTCTTTTCTCATCTTTAACCTTTGGCAACCACTAATCTGTTCCTTTTTTCTATTTTCTTTTAACTTTAAGAATACCATGTAAGTGAAATCATGCAGTATGGAACATTTTAAGACTAGCTTCTGTTCACTCGACATAATTCTATGGAGATTCATCCAAGTTGTTGCAAACACAGTAGTTTCTTTATTTTATTGCTGACTAGTATTCCATAGTATGGATGTATCACTGTTTAACCATTCACTCACTGAAGGTTATATGTGTTGTTTCCAGGTTTTTGCTATTATGAGTATGGTTAACGATAACATCTGTCTAAGAGTTTTTTGGGAATCTTAAATTTTCATTATCTCTGGGATAAAGGCACAAGGGAACATTTTTTTTTTTAAGTTAGATAGTAGTTTCATGTTTTGTTATTTGAGAATTTGGCAAATTATTTTGCACCGTGGCTGTTCTATTTTATATTTCCTTATGGTGTGTAAGTGATCAAAGTTCTCAGAATCCCCACTAGCATTTGGTGTTGTTGTCACTTATATATTAGCTTTTCTGTTAATTGTATAGTGGTATCATATTGTGTTTTTAATTTGCATTTTCCTAATGGCTAATGATATCGAACCCCATGAAAAGGGGTTTTCAGAGAGTATCCTTGAGAAATGAAATAATGTCTCTTTCTAGAGAAAAGAATAAGTTTGCTTACTGTTTGCTATAAAAGTCAAGATTTTTCTAAGCTCATTACTTCAGCCCTGTAATGCAACCCACTGGGTGGTCTCCACAGCGCATATGGAACCAAGGCAAACGTGACAATAGTGATGGCTTCTTTGCTATGAATAATAAAGTCACTAGATTCACACCTATGGCTCTTGGTCTTCTGCCACCATCCACAAAACAGTAATAGGTTATCTTAATACTGTTATGGGGTGATAAAATCAAAACCCACACTTATCATTTACTACTAAACTCTAAGTCATTAGACAGAAAGACATTTCAAGCCCTTCATCATTGGAATTTAACGAACACATAGTATACATTTAATAATGATATGTAATATAACTGATACACTGATAAGAGAAGTAAGTAGAGGTTGCATATATACACTCAATGATTTGGACAGAGTGCAAATGAAAAGAAAGCAAGAGGGACTAAGGAAGGGTGTCATGTGAGATTCCCTCATTGCAAGTCAACTGAATCTATTTGATTCTGGCCCGCTAAATGCTAATATTAAACCTTATGACATTATTACTTATTAATATTATTTTAATTTTTAAACATTTTCTCTAAAGTTTATCTCATTTTATCTTTACAGCAGGAGTGTGAGTTAGATAGAGCATTATTTTCAAAGGAGGAAAATAAGTTCCACAGAGACTAAGTGACATGCCTCAAGTTAAATAATTCACAAATCAGTTCCAGGATAATATAAAGAATGCATTAGTAGGATTTGCACAGTAGATTCCTTGAAATTGGAAATTCTGAATTTTTATTCCTAAAATTGGAGATATATTCATTTATAACACCCATTCTTATCACTTTAACACCTAAGATGATGTCAAGAGCTTTTGTTGTTAATCATGTGTGGTCTTTTTCTTATTATTTAAGATTTCATTTTATTTTAGATTTTCCCAAATCATCTCATATACAAAGTATTCAAAACCTATTTCAAATTCTCCTTATTTTCAATTATCTTTTGCCTGTATTTGATATAAATTATTGATTTCATTAAACTTCCAATTTGTTAAAAAAAATTATTGAACTGCTTTGCTTGAGGCAATATTATCTTACACATATTTTATAAATATAGGAAATTCATTTTTTAAAGTTTTTTAAAAGTTTTGTTTTTTTAGTAATCCCTACATCCAACATGGGGCTATGGTAAGGAGGTAGAGGTAATGTCCCCAGTACTTTATGATCTAAATCTTCACACTTTTATGCCTCAAGTGATTATCACAGTTTTGATGAAAAATGCTGACACCAACAAATAAGCAAAAATAAAAGTTCCCTTAATATAATAATAATACTGATAAATTATAACAATAATAGCAGCTAACATTTATATAGTTAGCTGTATAGATGCTATTCTAAGCCCTTTTAATGATTAATATATTTAAGTCTCAAAATAACTCTGGAAGTATACAACAGGAATAGGAGTAGGAGTAGATGTTTTTTGCATTCCATAGAGAAGAAACTATTGATAAGGAATGCCATTGATTTGCATAAATGTTTACATAGTTTAGCACATATCAACACATGTCATTCTTAAAGTGTTAGAGGGGAATGAATTTGCGCTTCTTTGACTATTCTTGTGAGAGGCTTTTAGGGATTCTCACTACTTTCTGGTCTGGCATGAGAATACACAAGTCATAATCAGTTGACATGATTTTCCAGCATCAATCTAGCTTGCCTTGGAGACATTCTATCAATCATCCTCCTCCACATGAGTAACTGTCCAAATGAGTTCCAGGATAGTCTAAAGCAGAAACTTCAGCTTGAATGGCTTCAGATCTTCTCCAAACATTACAGATATCTGGCATCTTCAAGCGAGAAGACATTTCAGGCCTGTCTTACACTTTCTGTGCCCAGAAACCTGGGTTGCCCCATGCTCACCACTTCCTACTGTAGTAATTGTCACACAGGCTTCCTCGGCTCTAGTGAATTTTCCCAACAAATGCAGGATCATCATGTTGTACATTTAAATTTCCTACTCTCCATTTGGGGTTCTGTCTCTTGTTTTCTTAGGAGAGTTCTAATTATCATAAGGATATAATACACTCATAATTATTCAGGTAATTCTTTCTCTGTCTTCCCATAGTTTTTTTTTTTAATTCATCCGATCCTTTAACATAATGAATTATAATTATTTCTTCAAGTGTCTTTCTCAACAACTAGAATAGGATCTCTTCAAGGCAAGAGTCCTTTTGAATTGATATTAGTACTTGGTTCTTATAGCTCCTGGAATATTTTAACTTTTCACTAAATGTTTGGCTAATCATTTCATTAATGAATTATTTACTTAAAAATTATAGAAAATCTGCTAGAAATTCAACTACCATGAGTCAGAATATGATATTATATATTTTGGTAAAAGTTTGGAGGTTTTTTTGTTTGCTTGATTTTTAAATTGCTTTTTAATGTTTCTTTATTTGTAAGGGAGAAAGAGAAAGAGAGAGCGAGAGAGAGTTTGAGAGAGCGAGAGAGAGAGACAGAGAGACAGAGAGAGTAAGAGAGAGAGCAGAGTGGGGGTAGAATGAGGGAAACAGAATCTGAAGCAGGCTCCAAGCTCTGAACTGTCAACACAGGCCCCCCCGCAGGGCCCAGACTCGTGAATTGGGAGATCATAACTTGAGCCAAAGTTAAACACCCAACTGACTGAGCCACCTGGGAGCCCCTTGTTTGCTTGTTAAAACATATTTGTTTCTATTTAATTTTCATGATGGTAATGAGGATTAGATAAAAGAAAATTAAATTATTTTTATTCTATAATAAAAATGTATTATATATTGACTTTTCAGATTTCTTTTTCTGTTGACATTTAGTTGCATTTTTAAATGTTTTTCAAGAAAAACAATTAGATAATCATGAAATGTAGGAAGAGAACATTCATTAATGACATGACTTCAATTAATTTGAACTACAGAGGCGATATCTCCCATGCTGACAGTATAGTTAAAATTTTGTTTTATAACCATGCTTAAGAAATTTAAAAGTTTTTCACAACTCCAATTATGAACCTATGAAAATATCAAATAACAAAGTCCATCAGCAATATTTTCCTGTATATTTTAATCAATCATCTCTCTTGAATATTTTCTCACACCAATATTAAGGCAAGGTAACTGATTCAAGTCATTGTATCTATTTTAGGAAATAGGAAAATTTAGAAGATTAATTGGAGGGGCACCTGGCTGGATCAGATTGTAGAGCATGTGAGTCTTGATCTTGGCATCTTCAAGCCCCACATTGGGAATAGAACTTACAATAAAAAAAAGGGGGGGGTCGCCTGGGTGGCTCAGTCAGTTGAGCATCCGATTCTTGATATCAGCTCAGGTCATGATAGCATGGTTTGTGAGTTTGAGTCCCAGAGCACACTCTGGATCCTCTCTCTCTCTATCTCTCTCTCTCTGTCCTCCCCTGCTCATGCTCTCTCTCTCTCTCTCTCTCGCTCTCTCAAAAATAAACATTAAGAGAAAATAATTGGATTGTTTGAAATTAGAAACAGTATATAAGGGAGTGAATAAAAATTACTTTGCTCTTGAAAATATGCCACCGGGGATCTATTTTTGGATCAGTGCTCTAAACATTATTCATACTGTAGATTATTTTCCTGGGTTTTTCAGAAAGTTTCTTCTAACATGATAGCTTCATAGCATTGGCAAGTGTCCTGATCAGAGTTTCATCATTTAACATCTGAACATGTGACCTAAAAAGAAAGACTATATCCAATGGTTAAGAACCTGGCATAACAAAATTGAGTTCAAATATTGAATTCTGCAGAGGAAAATACTTTATTTTCACATATCTGTTTATTTACAAAAACAATGTTTCCTAATGTCATTTTGAGAATTAATAATTATAGTTAATATTAATTCAGAATCCATATGATCTCATTTCATTTCATTTAACAGAACAGTGTTAAAAAATATTCAAACGAGTAAATTTTAGAAATCTTATTGCTTAAGTCAATGATTCACAAATCAGGAAACATCTCATCCTGCAGATAGAAAGGGGCTCTGAGGAGCTATACAAAATGAAAGACTTCTATAGGCAGGAGGGAGTGGAAACAAGGAAGTTATACTAGCAAATAGTGGATTCATTGTGCCAAGATCATCTTCCTTGAGGGATGTCAGGGTTCTATGAAGCAGATTATTTTAATAGTGTTGATCAGGTGACTCCTGATTGACTGGTTTAAGACTTTACTTTTGGGAGAGGCCAAAACTGTAATCAAGTCAAGTCTCAGTTTGGTGACATGGGACTTAGCAAATTTGACTCCATTTGGGAGCTGTTGTCTTGTTTTTAACAATAATCATATGAAGTTAGTACTATTATTCTCCTTTTACAGGTGAAGAAACAGTAATTAAAAGTTAAAGTCCTATGCCCAAGGTTATGTAGCCAATAAACAGAATGGCTAGGGTAGAAACATTTGAGCCTAAGTTGTTTTAAAAATCAATGAAAATTATCTAGTAAGCATTGCACAGTAATAATTATTATGGTCAAAATCAGTACTGAAATTGGCCCATTAAAATAATTAAATTCAATAAGACAAAGTAATGAAAGATCTTTTTTTCTTCTACTACTGTTTTCAGTTGAATCATCTTTGCCCTTTGACAAGATCTTGGGATAGAAGTGCTTTACCACTTTATAAGTATTGGAAATGGTTATCCATTGAGGTTGGAGTAGCTTGCTCTGGTGATGCCCACGCCCTTGTAGGCATCCAGTGCTCAGGGCTCTGTCACTCTGTAAGGAAGAAAGCTGCTGGTGGCTGGATAGACAGGTGCTTCCAGTGCACACACCATTCTCTGGGTGGAAGTCTCCTAAGTCCTCTGTTGACAGTCTGAGGGAGATGCCCTGGAGCCCAGCTCCTTCTCCCCGGAACACTAGGGGTTTTCAAATCACTGCAAAAATACACGTTCTCACAGAGCTCCAAATGTTCAGAGCTCGGCCGATGTTTGCATTTGATTCTGGTGTAGGTATTGCTGGTTTAACAATTCCATCATGTAGAGAAATGTCTTTATTGAAGCAATAGATACAAAATGAAAGTAAGAACTGGTCAAGTGAAAACAAGGTGGAGAAGGAGAATGAGAGAGAGAGAGCGGAAGATAGAGAGGGGTGAAGACCTCTTATGAAAAGGAGTAGAAGAACAAAATGGAGAACTCGATGCTATTAGAAAACAGCTAGATAAAGGATAATGATAACAACAAGGTAATCTCCCACACGTCAACTGTCTGGGCTCAAATTGGGTCAGCCAGAGTTTGAAAGCAAATCTCAGATGCACACATAGTTATTGTTGACAATGGAGATCCTAGTGCTTGTCCTTGGACTGGTGATTCCTAGTGATTTTGACTTCAGACCATTGCAACAGGTGTCATGGTGTTCTCATTCCCAAATCCCTAAAATATGATGTTTGGCCACGTTGAAAGTTTGGGGCAACAGTTGTAATTGAACTCTTTGCTTAGACTTTCTGAGATGAACTTAGAGCAGACGTGTGTTTGGGTGGATGGGATGTACATCATTAACACTACATATACACTTCAAGGCAAATGATCTCTGTGGTTTCTGTAGAGGTTGGCACTGAGTGGAATATTGCAGACATGTAAAATATTTCCCTGATGACAAAATGATGATAATGGCATCTGTGGATTAAGAAGAGGAGAACCAAATGATTCAGTTTTGCTGGATCATTATCATTTGTCACAAGATACAAGATATAAGACCAAAAAATTTACTATTAGTCTAAGAAAAAAGCATAAGGACAGTTTCGCACAAATATAGTTTGTGCTATCGTTGTGATGGAAGAAATACATCAAAATTTTCAAGTAGGAATGGGGGTAAGTCCCAGTGGCTGGTAGAACTTCAACCCACTTGTCCGACTACATCTCTCTTGTCACATTATAGACAGCCAGCTGGTTACACTAGAGGGGCTACGTTGAGAGTGACAAAATACCTCTTTGTTCTTTGCCAGAGTAGAAGTTACACTGCATTCTCAAAGAAAGGCTCTTTAAGACATTTACCTCATTTCTAATGTAATTCTCACATAAATAAAAGATTGGGACAAAATTATAAATTTAAATTTATTTCTCATTATGAAGGAATTTGAGAGCATGTTCATTATTATTTATTTATTTAAATAATTTGTTGGTTCTTTAACTATTTTGTTTTGAAATTATAAATTGCTTATGCACATTTATGTTATGAAAACCATTAATGTGTGGTTCTAATCCAACTTTTTTTCAAAAAGATAGATATGCAGTATTCTGTCAAATCACATTCCTAGAGATCTGCCTAATTACCACCATATTTATATGTATCATAACTACAATAGATGGCATTTTTCCTTATTTAAAATTTTTTATTAAATTAATCTTTTTAGTATAGTTAACACACAATGTTACATTAGTTTCAGGTGTACAATATAGTGATTCAACAACATTACATTACATTAAGCTATGCTCATCACAAGTGTAGCTACCATCTGTCACCATACAATACTGTTACAGTTCCATTGACTATATTCCCTATGGTGTGCCTTTTATTCCTATGATGTATTCATTCCATAACTGGAATATCCCACTCTCCTTCACCTATTTTGCCCACTCCTCAATACTTTTCCCTTTGACAACCATCAGTTTCTTCTCTGTATTTATTGGTCTGATTCTGAGACAAGTACTTTATTTTATGTGTGATTTTGTTAGTGGCTACCCACTAAAGGCTAAAAATGTCCAAACCCATTTTACATTTGTTTGCAATTTTTGACTAGAGAATACAGTGAGGTTTTCCTTTCCAAGTCAAAAGCAAATAGGCATAATATAAAGCAAATATATAACCTCATCTTTTGAGTTAAGTTCACTTGAGAAGGGTCATTTGACCACATGCATCATTTTGAAAAATAGTCTAGTATAAATAATATTTTAAACTCATATCCAGTTTGAAGTATTTCTCTTCTTTTCTCAGGGCTGACAAATAGTAAGAGACCCAACTCTAAGTAAGAGGGAATAATTCTGTTCATTTGTATTACTCCATTTCACTTCCTCTCTCTCCTTATCTTCTGCTTAAGTTGCTTCAAGGGGTGGAGGATGGGCAGGCAAAGAAAAGGAGAGGGCAAGGGGAATGCCCACCCCCCACTACATGTTCTTCCAGGGATTCTCTGGTTTTCACACTCATTTGGCTGAAGTAGAAGGCAGTTGATATACACAGCAATCTCTACATTTCTTTTAAAAATTGCTTCTCTCTACCAAATCTCTCATATTCTCTTATTCTCTCAGGAGTAATGGTGGGTCACATACCATTTTATTCTTCATAATTTCAATCAAAATTCTGAGACAGCAGGAACATTTTAAAATAACATGAAGTTTTATTATTATTATCAGCAGCAGCAGCTTCCACATAATTTTAATTTTAATCTGGTGGAAAAATAATTATATTTTAATACAAAAGCTAAATTTTTGATAATGCCCAGGATACTGAAAGTTTCATATCACAGGAAGTCATTCCCCTCCTAGGCAAAGGAAAACTACCAGATCTAAATAGCCTAATCAAATGATAGTATTTTAGCTAAAATCTTTCCTTTTTTTAGAGCCAAAGAATAATTTGAGAATAAATATTTGTGAGTAAGATATTCAACTAGTTTTCTAAGTCTAAACAATACAGAATCAAAATGTATGTATTTTTCCCCTTATGTTGATTTTTTTTGTTTCTTAAGTTCCACGTGACTGAAATCCTATGGTATTTTTCTTTCTCTGACTGACTTATTTCACTTATTTCACTATTCACTTTAGCCTTATCCTTGTTGCAAATGGCAAGATTTCTTTCTTTTTGATTGCTGAATAATATTCCTATATATATATATATATGTGATATATATATATATCACAATTTCTTTATCCATTCATCGGTTGATGGACATTCAGCTCTTTCTATAATTTGGCTATTGTTGATAAGGTTGCTATAAACATTGGGTTCATGTATCCCTTTGAATCAGTATTGACGCTTATAACTATAAAGAACAAACTGAGTGTCACTGGAGGTGTGGTAGGTTGGGGGATGAATTAAATGGGAGATGGATATTAAGGAGGGCACTTGTGATGAGCACTGGATGTTGTATATAAGTGATGAATCACTAAATTCTACATCTGAAACTAATATTACACTGTATGTTAACTAACTGGGATTTAAATAAAAATTTGGAGAGCAAAGATATGCAAATATTTTAGGTAATAATGTAATCAACTGAGTTGATATATTTGATCTTATGCTTCCATAGTACAAACGAAAATGTCTAGATTATAATCTATCTTTCCTATTTATTCTTTCTTCAGTGACTATAACATATATCTAAAGATATAGATGAAAATATAATCAGCTATAAACATATATATATATATATATATATACCTTATATATTCTATATAAGACTATAATACGTAAGGCGTATATATTATGTATTTGGGCAGATGTCTTGAATAGTTGTCAGGTATTTAAATGTCATGTAGGACTTAGAATAAGTCTTTGCTTTGGAGGAAGTTTTCATATCTTGAAACTTTTCTAGCATCTTTGTCTTCAGACTTAAGTCCAAGAAATGACTCCAAAAATGTCCCTACAAATTTTTGAACTGCATACCTTAATACTTATAAATACTTATGAGACAGTATTTCCCTGCTGAGGTCCATCGCACTATAAAAAGTCTACCTCTGTCTTCTGTTCTAACAATGATGGTTGCTTACAGGCAGTAAACACATGTTACAAGGGAAAAAAAACAGATTTGCACTTCCTTGATCCTAATAATATGTTAATTCACCTCAAATACATTAATTTACCTCAAGTTTTTACCATCAAAACAAAAAGGTTGCCCCTGAATAATGTTAAATACCCCCAGATAACCATGATTACTGTGGATCTAATTGATTATATGTTTAGGGATTTTCACATCTAATTTTTCACTTTGTATAGATTTAGTTTACTCTTGTTTGAAATTTGAGGTTGCTTCACAGTCATGGATGAAACCAAATACAAGCCATTTCCAAAAGAGATTTGGTGTTCTAAACTATGCATAAGCTTTCTTTACTTCTCCCCCACCACCCTTTCCCTCATACACATGCCAAAGTTTTTCACCCCAGAAATAACTTAAGGTTCCTCTTATTTTCTGAATATGTGGCTTTGTCTTTTGTTCCCAAAAAGTAGCAGCGTTGTAAGGAGGTGGAATAGATGGGGTTTACCAGTACTATGTACATATTATTTTTAGTGTAGGAAGAATTCAGAATTAAAAGAGACTTCCTCTACACGGTAGGACATTAACAGTTCTTTACAATGTCTTCACTGTCGGGAGCCATTCTGAGCCCACTAGTCGAGAAAACTCCTGGTGAGGTTAAAGCAAGTTTGCACGGTCTCTTGCCAATCAGATGACGACTGATATCCACCCCCACTCAATTATTTTTTTTTATTTTTTTATTTTTTTTTATTTTTTATTTTTTT
>NW_024083103.1:14936-35492 GCF_003009895.1 Hyaena hyaena | reverse complement strand
CAAAAAAGCCAATTGTTAGGCACTTACACTACTTCTAAATAAGGTCACATCCTGAGGTACTGGGGATTTAGACTCCAACATACTCTTTTCTTGTGGGACACAACTCAACTCCTGACAACATCAAATTTCAAGTCCTAAGCAAGTGCCGCATGTCAAAAAATTCTATGATCTTCAGACTTACACATTTTTTAAGTATAAAGGTTTTTTTCTTAACTATTACATGTAACAGTAGGCAACATTATTTAAAGTCAGTGCATTTTTATTTAGAGAATCACAGGTGATTGTTTTTCACTGCCCATCAAGGTTGCCTTAGTTCCTCCAAAGTTTGAATCAAAACTTATCTTCTGGATAGCACTTTTATTTTATTTCATTGAAGTTTTTTTTTTTTTTTTTTTTTTTTTTTGAGAGAGAGAGAGAGAGAGTAGGAGAGAGAGAGAGCATGAGCAGGAGAGGGAAGATGTCAAGCAGGTTCCACACCATCAGCATGGAGCCCTACATGATGCTTGAACTGTTGGGCTGGCTGAGAGGCAGGGCAGAGATGCCACAGAATGGCAGACTTCTTGAGATGGCTGACCTTCCCGCCACTTCTTGAGATGGCTGACCTTCCCGTCAATACATCGGTGACCGTTGCGACTTCTGAGGGAAACAGAAACTTAGGCAACAAACCGAAACCTTCCGCCCGGGACTTTCCAGTCAAGAGACTGCCCCTGTTACCTGGACTTCCCCCACCCCCACCAACAGGTTATAAAACCCCTCACCACCCAACCCGGGCGGGACTTCCCCGACTCCCCTCTCTTGAGTCACGGAACCTCGCCCGAGGGTTCATGCAATAAAACTGCTTCTGCGGAACATTTTGCCTTGGAGTTCTTTTTACTCACTTAAAAAATCTTACAATAACAACCCAAGAGATTATGTCCTGAACCAAAATCAAGAGTTGAACGGTAACCAACTAAGCCTCCCAGGTGCCCCAGGATAGCCCTTTTAAAAAGAATGTCTGCTTTTTAAAAACTGGAAATATCTTGTGTAAATTTGCACGCTACCACTTGTTCGCTTGTGTCAGCTGTTTTGTTTTGTTTTGTTTAATTTAAATGTTTTATTTCGAAATAATCACAGATTCACAGGAAGTTGTCAAGGAAGTACAGAAAAGTGACATTAACACTTCGTTAAGTTTCCCCCAATGATTACATCTTTCATAATTATAGTACAATATAAAGCAATTTGATATCGATTCAATGTGTACATGGAGTTATTTTATCACACGTGTAGATTCATGTAACCACTACCTCCATCAAGATACAAAACTATTCCACCCACCCAAACATGCCCTCATGCTCCTTCTTTAAACTCACATCCACCCACCATTACAAATCTGTTTTCCATCAATCTAATTTTGTCATTTCAAGAACACTATATAAAAATAATTGATGAGAGGGGCGCCTGGGTGGCTTAGTCGGTTAAGCGTCCGACTTTCACTTAGGTCATGATCTCGCGGTTCGTGGGTTCGAGCCCCGCGTCGGGCTCTGTGCTGACTGCCAGCTCAGAGCCTGGAGGCTGTTTCAGTCTGTGACTCCCTCTCTCTCTGACCCTCCCCTGCTCACCCTGTCTCTCTCTCTCTCCTAGAAATAAATAAAAAAAAATAATTGATGAGGGAGCATAACGTAGGCTGACACCTTGCAAACCAACTCCTACCCCCTCCACCTAACTCCCCTCACCTCCCGACTCTTCCCACCCCCCCCACCCCCGGTGGGATATGTGACATTCCTCAGGCACTCTTGGCTGTCCAGGAACAAGGGAAAGACAGGGAAACATCAGTTTACAAATACCTTATCAATAGCCTAAATGTCCAGGAACTCCCTTCTATCTTAATGATAATGTTTTGCTGGAGGTAAAAACAACATTCACTTGATAATAACTAGGCCTCTGGTAATCTGTGAATCTTTTTCAGCATACAGAAATCCCTTTAGGAAACTTCCCTCTCAACTTTATCTCCCCCAGCTCCATGATATATATAACCAGTCACTCTTCACACCCCCAGTGCAGCTCTTTCTGCCCACAAGTCCTGTCCCTGTGGTTTAATAAAATCACCTTTTTTCACCAAAGACATCTTCGAGAATTCTTTCCTGGCCATCAGCTCAGAAACCCCATCATCCCAAAACCCCATCAATTATCATATAATTAGGCAGCAGATAAACTTGGTTTTTATCACTGAGCATTAGTCTCTGGATCCATCCAAGTTGTGCATATATCAATAGGTAATCCTTTTTATTGCTGAGTAAGATTCCTGATATCTGTGTACCACAGTGTAACATTTACCTGCTGAGCCACATTACAGTTGTTTTGCAGTTTGGCTATCACAAACAAGCAACAGCTTTGAGTCACTATGAACATCTGTGTACAAGTTTTTGTGTAAACATAGGTTTTCATTTCTCTGAGATAAATGCCTAGGAGTACAGCTGATGGATTGTATGTTAGATGTATATTCAATATTTTTAATTAAAATTTTAGTTAACATATTTAGTGCAGTATTAGGTGGAAAGCTGCATTGAGAACAGTGTATTATCACTGAATGGAAGGTATGCCATTCTGCAATGCATGTGGAGAGGTGCTTATGAAAACTTGTAATAAAGATGTTTCTACGAATGCTAAAAGCATAAAAATAAAAATCATACACACATACATACATAACCTATGCTCAAACCTCAGTTACCATGTCGATCTGCAATTCTTTTAGTTGGGCTTATTTTATCTCCATTTGAATATGGACACGCTGATGACTTCCTAACGGTATACTTTTCTACCTAGAACTTTGGGATCTAATTTCTCCAAGTAATTTACATTAGGGTCCTCTGAATATGACCTGAGTATAAATCATATTCACTCTTAAACCAGCACACTCAAGACTAATACAGACTTTGAGGATAGGCCAATACCTAAGCTTTTTTAAAAATTAAAAAAAAGAAAGTTAGGTCTTTCATACTTATAGGAGCTACATCTTATAGTTCTTTTCCACAGATCGAACAAATAATTCTGTGAGTAAAACAAACAACATAGTTATTTGATGAGGCATCTCCAATGATGTGGGTCTGCAGAAAATGCCCATCAGGATAGACCTCAACTCCAGCCTTCCGTTTTACCCCTCTGAGTTAACACTTCCTCATCATAATGTGCTCCCCTAGGTCACACTTATACATAATGGCCATAAAACCCTACAATTCCCTCATGTATGACATGTCCTTCTAGAGCAAGACTGGATTTTCCTGCTTGGACTTCCCTGTGAGTTGCACCAGGTTAGACATTTGGAAGCAATGAGGAGTATAGAAAGAAGCTCATGAGGAAACCAAATATTTTTTGACAGCTTCCTCAATTATGAAATGATCAGTAGGTGTTTAGGCTAGAAAACACTGCTGTTTCTCCTCTTTCAAGGGAGAGGGAGCTACTTATGACAACCAAGAGGATGAAAGATGATCTGCACATTCATAGTTCTCTCTCCCCACACAAATGTGTCTACTGTAGATGTCAGAGTCCCACTCTTTCTCCATAAGAACACTGACTTCAGAAACAACAGCCACAACAAAATGCTGGTGAGGTTGCACACTCCATCAGCTCTGCAGTTCCACTATCTTTATTATAAAATTTTGGCCTAGAATAAGATCATACACTCTGTTGGCAAGAGATATGGTGACAGTAGCCATAGGAGCTCCATACTAAAAGCATGTCCAGAACACATGTTGTATAGAGTGTCTCCGGGAAGCCACCTACATTGGATCCAACACACACCCATTTTCATATTTTGTCTTGAAATAGAAGAGGACTTTAACTAAAACTCTGCCAACTGGAATCTACTAATACACAAACCTTCCAAGAGCAAAATCAGCAGCTGCAATCAATGAGAAACTGCTTGAGATGGATAAACTCTGAATCTGGAAAGTAAAAGTGATGTATATATGTAACTGGTGTTCATTGTCGAATTCACAGAGGGGATTCCATTCCCACACAGAAATAAATGATCTTTTGTTTCAAGCCAAGAAGTTCCTTTTTTTATTGTTGGGTTTTTTTTTTCATTTTAAGCAGGTCCCATACCCAACATGAGGGTTGAACTTACAACTCAGATATCAAGAGTCACATGCTCTACTGACTGAGCCAGCCAGGCACCCCTCAAGCTAAGAAGTTCTAACATTACTGGTACAACAAATTTAATACAAATTCAGTAATCAATATAATTGAGTAGTTTATAAATAAACATACATTAGAAATAAACAATAAGACTCATGTTAAATTTTCCATATGAATAAAAATACAAATAAGAAAACAGGTTAAAATCAGAAAGATTCTTAGTGATCACACAATTCAATAGTGCAATGTTGACAGATGGTGACAAAAAGTGACAGATAGTGACATCCCCCTCTCTGTATACAGGTTTTACCCTTTTCCCAAAAACCTCAGTCACTCCAAATTACCATCTTTTCTAGATTATATTAAAGCTCACTAAAATAAATCATACCTGTGATGTTGCTGTATCTGTATCAAAGTCTAAAAAGACTCCTTTGAGTTATAGCATTCTTTCTTTATCAGTTATTATATTCAGATTCCCAATTTCAACTGTCAACTGCTTGTACCTTTATGTCTAGCCCCCATGAATATATCTACTAATTTGGGACACCTATGCTACAACCATAATAACCCAGCAGTATAAACAAATTATTATAATTTGTCTGACTCAAGAAAAACTTAATGCTTCTACAAATTAGATGGGATCATTTTAGAAGCAAAAAGTAGTTTTCACAAAAAGAATAATATCTGAGTACAACCGCAACAATCAGAACCTCCTTAAGTTGAAAGAATTCCTTCAGAAGGGTGAATATTCACACTGTGTTTTGTCACTGTCCTAGAAAGATTTAGATAAATATGAGAAGAATTCAAAGCATAACCCCAGAAAATAGAAGGGGATTACCTAGATTATAGATGATCCCTTAAACAAAGATTTTATAATTATTTGAATCTAGTGTTTTCTGCTCAGTCATGAAGAACAACCAAGTTTAAGGTTTATGATCATAAATGATGGGATTGAACAGTTTAATAAAGGGAGCCATTTGAAAGAGGAAAACCTGCCAGGCTGTGGTTATAAGCATATAATAGTGTAACTATAAACAGAGAACCACAGAAGTCAACATGAAGAAGGGCAGGGAAAACACCGTATCAAAATTATAGTGATACTAGGCAGTCGAGAAGGCAGAGACACAGCTGGACATCTAAAGCATGTGTCTTTGTATGGTTGTTTGTACCTGGTGCTGTCTCTTCCTCCGCATGAAACTGACTCAACACTAACCAGTATGTAATTTCATTCTTGAAGTAATTAATTCTCATACTTCCTGATTATGTTAACACCACAATAAAAAGATTACATTCTCTATGGACTTCTATCCAAATCCAAACTACGTAGAAAATTTTGAAAGTCCCATTCATCTTTTGTCATCTAAGATTAACATCTTCTTCCATAACTTCCTCATGGCGTTTTTCACTTCTGCATTCCTCAGTGTGTAAATCATAGGATTGATCAAAGGTGTTCCAAGGGTATAAAACACAGCTATCATCTTATCCATGGGGAAGGTGGTTGCAGGACGTGTGTATATAAATATGCAAGGTCCAAAGAACAATATGACCACATTTATGTGGGAGACACAAGTGGAGAGGGCTTTTCTCCTCCCTTCCTCACTGTGGTTTCTCAGAGAATACAAGATGTTAACATAGGAGCACATCAGCATGACAAAACTCAGTGTACAAATGGCTCCACTATTGGACACCAAGAGTAGATTGATTATGTAAGTGTCTGTACAGGCAAGTTTCAACAACGGTTGCAAGTCACAAAAATAGTGATCGATCACATTGGGACCACAAAAGGGTAAACTCAAGGCCAGAAAAATTTGAGCTAAGGAATGTATACAAGACCCCACCCAGGCCATAACCACCAACACAGCACAGACCCGTCGACTCATGATAGTTGTATAGTGCAGGGGCTTACAGATGGCCACATAGCGGTCAGCAGCCATGAGAATAAGAATGAATATCTCCAGGCAGCCAAAGAAATGGACTGAAAAGACTTGTATCATGCACTCACTGAAAGAGATAGTGTTCTTCTTCGCAAGGGCATCCACGATCATTCTAGGGGCTACGGAAGTACAGAAACAGGTGTCAGATAAGGATAGGTGGAAAAGGAAGAAGTACATTGGACTCCCGAGTGTCCGGCTGGTCTTGATAGTAGTAATGATCAGAAAGTTACCCAACAATGTTCCCAAATAGAAAAGCAGGAACGTGATAAACACTATTTTCTTCTGAACAGGATCCTGGGTCAACCCAAGGAGAATGAACTCAGTCACATTATTATTCAGCTGCATGATTTCATGAATGAAGAGAAGGCTGAGTGTGAAGTGATTGATCTACAAAAAAAAAAAAAAAAAAAAAGGAACTAATTCATGGTGTGATGTGTGATTTTATGGACTATTTTAAGAAAAATAAATATTCCTCATCATGAACATTTAGGAGTTGCTTCTTATAAGTCACTTCAACACTTTGTCAATTTCTAATGACCACTTTATAGGGTCATTATAAGTCTCAAACAAGTTTGTCAAGGTTATACTTTCCTACAACACTCTTTAGTTACAATCCTTTGTAGCAGTGAAATGATTCTGATTAATTTGGACAACTCAATGAATACAAAGTGAAAAGACATGGTTCAGTTTTACTATTAACTTCATTATTCTTTCATATTTAATAAATCTTCAGGAACATGTTTTGATGGTGTATCAGCTGGCATTTTGGATATATTTGACTGCTGTTGGAGGTTCAAATATATATCAACTGCTGTTGATATAAATATAAAAACCATACCCTGCTTTCATCCCGTAAAGAACACCTTTATGCATATATTTATCACCATATATTTGTTATACATGTTTATAGAAATGTATATTTTTATAAATATATAATATATTCCCCTCCACTGAACACTTACTCCCAGATATTACAACTTGAAAAGAGGAACAGGAAATACAGCCTCTAAATATTATGCTATTACAGTGAAGCACCCTTACAATAATTAGCATTTTATATACACTAATGCAGATAAGTGACAAAATGTTCTTTGATAGTTAATAATCTCTCAAATATCTGCATTTCTATTTTACCCCTCTTATTTCTTTTTTTTTAAATATTTTTTAATGTTTTATTTATTTCTTAGAAAGAGACAGAATGGGCAGGGGAGAGTCAGAGAGAGGGAGATACAGAATCTGAAGCAGGCTCCAGGCTCTGAGCTAGCTGTCAGCAAAGAGCCCGACGCAGGGCTTGAACCCAGGAACCGTGAGATCATGACCTGAGTCGAAGTCGGATGCTCAAATGACTGAGCCACCCAGGCACCCCTAATTTTTTTTATTAATTTTTTTTAATGTTTTACCCCTTTCGTTTCTGAAAAGCGCCCCTTAGAGGACCCCAAATCCCTGAGGTTACATATAAATGAATGGGGGTATTCCTCAAGAGTTCATGTTTACAGTAACCCAAATTTAGCTTAAGCACTTTGGATCTGAGGTCATTTGGAAAGATGTCACCAGGCAGTTCATGTAGGAGGAGATCATGACTGTAATCCCCAGTAGAGTCTGTACTATCCAGGTACCGAAGATTCCATTTTAACAGAGTGGAGACTCAGAAGAGGGAAGGAGATAGAAACAAGAGGAATAGTAAATAAATAATAACTGACTTCATTCAGTTTTTTTTCTGTTCTGGCAAAGTCAATGATCATTCAACTTTGAAATTTCATTCCATTCAAAAGACTTCTTTTTTCAAATTTGGAAAAAAAGATTACCATTGATTTCACTTTCAAGAACAAAATCTTTTCTCTAGCTCTTTCCTGTCAAGATAATTTTGAAAAAAACACTACATGCAAGTAAAAAATATAAACTTAAATGTGATGTATTTAATATAATTTGGAAGACTTATTTATCCCATGTGTTTCTCCTCAAACTCATCATTCCTTCAGTACTCTGTCTTGAAAGTTGTGAGCTTCCAAAGCACAGACAGACTAAATAGAAATTTTTTTTTTTATATATATTTGTTTCTCTCCCTTGGTAAGGTTTCTTCTCCCTAACATACTTGAAATGTAACTTATCTTCTTCCAAATCAAAAACTACTTTCAGGACCGGGTGCTTGTGTGTCTCAGCCAGTTGGGTATCTCACTCTTGGTTTTGGCTCAGGTCATGATCTACATTTCGTGAATTCAAGACTCACATCAGGCTATGCACTGACAGTGCAAAAGCTGCTTGGTATTCTCTCTCTCTGCACCTCCCTCTCTCTTTCAAAAATAAATAAATATATTTTTAAAAAACTACTCTCAGGAAAGTGTCTGATGTATTTGTTTATTTTAGATTTCCAGATTTTTTTTAAATTCTCTTTGGACTGTGTAGTCTTTAGCAAAGATCTTAAATGACAAGGGAAATGAGTCTTCATGTCATATTCAGTACAAGCTCATTCTTTCCTTATTCATTTGAAAGATTGATCCACCATAAATATTTGTACTTGAGACTATAGCCCATGATTGTGACCACTCTTTTGAGTGTATGGCCTTGTTTTGTATGTTATCAATGTTTCAGACTATTTCTAAAACAAGATTATTTACACACGTATTTTTAAGATAAATTAAGAATTAGAGGGGCACCTGGATGGCTTAGTTGGTTAACCATCAGACTCTTGATTTCTGCTCAAGTCATGATCCTTGGGTCCAAGGATTGAGCTCTGTGACAGGCTCCTCAATGAGCATGAAGATTCTCTCTCTCTTCTTTGCCCCTGCCCCAGTTGCATTCACTCTCTCTCTCTGTCTCTCTAAAAATAAAAAAATTAAAAAGAATCATAAATATATATGATTTCATTAACTTGTTAATAACTGTGAGTTCTAATCAAATATTTAATCAAGAGTTTAATCAATAATCTCCTTCCTTCTTGGAATGTCATTTCATTTCCAGCTACTTCAATTGTCTCAAAACCTCACGACCCAAATGCTAAGAAATCTCCTTGAAAGGCCTTCAGTAATTATTTTGTGATAGGAGAAATTATTACTTCTTTTCTCCAATGCCACCCTTTATAGCTTTTCTTATAATGTTACATACCATGCTTAAATTCTATTACATGAATGCTTTCTTTAGCTCCTTTCTTGGAATAAGAATCTTTGAAAACTATTTATTATCAGGATTTTGTTCTGCATAGTTCCAAACCCAATGACTAGTACCATGTAGGTACTTAGTATTTCTAAATTAAAATTTCCAAATTACCTCTTAAATTATAATATTTATCTGATTATTTTGTACTATTCTGATATAAAAAACATTCACATCATCGGTCTACTGTGGCCTTCTATCTGTTATGAATGGTAGACTGATAAACATGCTCCAAATTTATAAATCCATGGAGAAAGCTGAAATCAATTTTTTAAAAATTAGTAAGTGTGGATTAGGAGATGCTGTATTCTGAAGAGCACCACACACCCACATAAGATTTTGGGACTCTGACATCCGTAAAAATAATCATCTTAAACGTTAGCATCTTTTAAATGAATCCTTAGCCTATAAAGCATTCAAGGAGAGCCTTACATTTTTCATATATTCCTGCAATTGGTGCATGTTTTGTACATGTTTTTGTGGACGACCATATCTTCATTTTTTCCAAAGCCATGTTAACACCCTTCATTCGTTTCTGTATGGAATCTGACACAAAACTGGGTTGCAATGATGTGGAGACAAAATGACACTAGTGAAATAACACATCTTCTAATAACTACTGTACTTACTTCAACTTTTCAAACAAGTTTAGCCAACTTTAGACTGGCTACATTTGTCAGAACAGTAATGAACAAACTGCATGTTGGGTTTGGAGATAACAGAGAAGAGTTGAAAGGCACACAAGAAAACAGAGAATAAATGAGAGTAGAATATAGACTTTCAGGTGGATCATTCTACACTAAAAATCCATTTTACTGCACCAGCCATGGTGAGAGCCGTTGCTTTCCTTGAGGGCTTTCTTCAACTACCCAACCCTCCCTGATTCAGTTCCACAAGACTTCTATCCTTGGGAGATCCTTACACTCATTTCTATGCCAAATCCACCATTCTCTGTGGGAAGGATAACGGGTTGTCCTCAGATTCTTTATTCTTTAAATTCCCCAACTGAAAAAGGATAAAATGAAGCCCTCCCACATAGATGGTGCATTACATTTCAGTTTCATCATATCGTTTTGCATATAGCAAATTAAACTCTTACAATCTTATTTTGGAAACACACAAAGAGTAATCATTCTATACTGTGATGTACAACTCTATACTTAAAACTGTCACTTGGCTATTCTCCAATACCTGAAAGCAGAAAAACAGAATTCTCCAGGAGCTGTCAGGGTCACTGTCTCTATTGACCTTTTCTCTAACTTCTCACTAGGCATACAGAAGCTCTTCTAACTTTAAAATCCATCCTAAGGACTTATCCTTCTCATCTATCTTATGTGAAAACCAATTTGTGAACTTTTCTACATTCTTCCATCTGGAGAAACTATTAAGACATGAAATTCATCCTTCTATCCTTACACAAAAATCAAAAGCCACACATCAGTTTTCACGTACCTGGTACTCATAAAATATTTGTTGAGTTTCAAAGATGATTTTATTCCAAAGCTTCTATTTAATTTTATTTATTTGCTATATTAACAGTAAATTTTGAAAAAAATTATTCCCTTTTTGTCCTGTTCCTTTTTCAGAGGAAGTGCAGGCAATAGTCACAAGATGTATGGAAATATATTTTTAAGTATGTTGGATTTATTCTATAACTATGTCTCTCTGAGTATAAATATATAAGAAATTTGTCCCTTATCTATTAGAACACTGAAAACTATTACTGTCAAATATTTCCATCCCTATTTGAAAGCAGCCTTCCCATAGAACACTGAAAAAAAGATGCCCTCTTAGTATCCCAGAAGGAATATTTTAAGACATAATGATATAAAATATTAGCACTGAGAGAATACTATTCCCTAAGGCTTTCCTATCTTTGTTAATCAGAAACATCCCCGATGTTGTAATACATTTAACTTTTGGTTCATCCATTTAGTCCACAGAAGAACGAGTTAACCCTCCCAGACTCAGGAACCAAATACAGACAAAGATTAGGTGGTATTAGGTGTCTCGGGCTGACCAAAGATACAGAGAAAAAATAGGAAAATACAATTGAGTGGCACTAAAGAATAGGAAGAAGAAAAAACAGTGTCCTTAGCAAAAGAGAATGTGAGTCTCTGAGAAACTACTCTAATCCCACCCAGTGACCTTACTTACCTTTCTGCTTTAGGAGACAAGGTTTTCTAGCTCTTGTAGTTTATTTGCAAGTACAGCCCAGGGAAGGCAGTATGGTGTCCTGAAAACAGAGGTGCTGTTCTGTGTGCTATGGCCATCCCTCAACAAAAACCCACAGATTTGCATTAAATGATCTGAGGATTCATATGTATTCGGAATCAATATCTCATGTGTTTTTTCAAATTCATTTCCATTGGTTTTGCTAACCAATGTTAGTAAAAATACCCTTATAAAGGAATTCATTTTATTCAAATAATTTTACTTCACCAAATATATATTGAATGCTTTTTATATACTATCTTCTTATGAGTTTACATAAGTTGTATCTTCTCATTTACTCAACTATTCCATGCAGTAGGTATTAACAAGGACATATTGTATGAAAAAAACAAAACAAAACAAAACCTAAAACTCATGGAAGTTAAGCAGCTTGTCAGGTTGCAAATTTAGTAATTCAGTGTAGAGATCTCTTTTAATGACTCTTTTTTCATAGTTTTCCTCTTTCCACACATTTTCCTGACACAAGCCTAATTGAAAACCAGGAAGTACTAGAAAGTGATGATAAGGGAAATTTCTAGTGGCTGACAATAATATCTCAGGTTGAGACGTTTACAATTAATAACAAAGAAACGAGAATAGCTTGAAATACAGGTGGGCACACAAAAAAAATGAAAATACTCAGTAGGCATTTGAGTTTTTTTAAAGTATGAATTTCAAGCTAGGACTGTAGAAGTAAATTTTGGTATTATTATTAGTAAATAATAGTTTAAATCAAGAGACTGGTTGGGGCGCTTTTATAGCTCAGTCGTTAAGCCTCCGACTTTGGCTCAGGTCATGATCTCAGAGTTCATGGGTACGATCCCCACCTCGGGCACTGTGCTGACAGCTAGCTCAGAGCCTGGAGCCTGTTTCAGATTCTGTATCTCCCTCTCTCTGACCCTCCCCTGATCACGCTGACTCTCTCTGTGTCTCAGAAATATGATCTGACAGTGTGTATGATATGATCTCTATTCTTTTATATTTATTGAGGGCTGCTTTATGTCCCAGTATGTGATCTATCTTGGATAATGTGCCATGCGCACTTGAGAAGAAAGTAAATTCCCTGGCCTCAGGATGTAAAGTTCTAAAGATATCCGTCAGATCCATCTGGTCCAATGTGTCTTTCAAGTCCCTTATTTCTTTAGTGATTTTCTGTCTGCTTGACCTATCCATTGCTGTAAGCGGAGTATTAAAGTCCCCTGCTATTATCACATTCTTATCTATAAGCTTGTTTCTGTTTGTGATTAATTGTTTTAGATATTGAGGTGTTCCCATATTCGGTGTGTAGACATTTATGATGGATGGACCCTGTAATTATTATATAGTGCCCTTCTTCATCTCTTGTGATTGTCTTTAATTTAAAGTCCAGTTTGTCTGATATAAGTATCGCTACTCCGGCTTTCTTTTGATTTCTTGTAGCATGATATATATTTCTCCATCCCCTTACTTTTAATCTGAAGGTATCTTCCAGTCTAAAATGAGTTTCTTGTAGACAGCATATAGATGGATTTTGTTTTTTAATCCATTCTGCTACCCTATGTCTTTTGATTGGAGCATTCAGCCCATTTACATTCAGTGTTATTATTGAAATATGTGGGTTTAGAGTCTTTGTATCTTTTGTAGGGTTCATGTTTGTGGTGGTGTCTCTGGTATCTTTGTTCCTTGCAACCTTTCCTTCAGAGCATCCCCCTCAGGATTTCTTGTAGGGCTGGCTTCGTGGTGACAAATTCTTTCAATTTCTGTTTATTTGGAAAGGTTTTTATCTCTCCTTCTATTTTGAATGACAGGCTTGCTGGATAGAGGATTCTTGGCTGCATATTTTTACTGTTCATCACATTGAAGATTTCCTGCCATTCCTTTCTAGCCTGCCAAGTTTCAGTAGATAGGTCTGTCACCACTCTGATAGGTTTCCCTTTGTATGTTAGGGCCCTTTTCTCCCTAGCTGCTTTCAAAATTCTCTCTTTGTCCTTGTATTTGGCCATTTTCACTATGATATGTCGTGCAGAAGATCGATTCAGGTTACGTCTGAGGGGAGTCCTCTGAGCCTCTTGTACTTCCACATTTACTTCCTTCCCCAGGTCGGGGAAGTTCTCTGCTATAATTTGTTCCAGGACTCCTTCAGCACCTTTCCCTCTCTCTTCCTCTTCTGGGATTCCTATGATACGGATATTGTTGCGTTTGACCGTATCGCTGAGCTCTCGAATTCTTCTTTCCTGTTCCTGGATCAGTTTGTCTCTTTTTTTGTCAGCTTCTTGTTTTTCTATAATGGTGTCTTCTAAATCACTTATTCTCCTTTCTGCCTCTTCAATCCGTGCATTGGAGGCCTCTAATTTATTATGGATCTCATTTATCGCATTTTTTAATTCTTCATGCCTATTTTTATTTTCCATTCTGTCTGTAGCCATAGTTTCTTTGATGTCCCCTATGTTTTTTTCAAGCCCAGCTATTAATTTTACCATTATTATTCTAAAATCTTGTTCAGTGATGCTGCTGATATCTGTTTTGAGCAGTTCATTAGCTGTCATTTCTTCTTGGAGTTTCTTTGGAGGAGAGGTCTTTCGTTTCGTCATTTTAGTTAGCTTTCCGGCTCTTGTTGGTTTTAAAGACCTATTATTCTCTCTGTTTCTATGAGCACTGCTATATCCAAGAAGGCTCTTTGACTTTCCAGGGCCTACCCTTTCAGAGAGTGTTTTTTGAATGGTATCCCCTGGTCTCTCTTGTTGGGACCTTGGTTATTTTATTTTCCTATTCGTAGTGATATTTGGGACTCTCCACCTTGTGCACTCTAGCTTGTTTCTTGAGGTAGCCCTGGAAAAGAAAACAGACAGACAAACACACAGGGAGCAGGAGCACACAAACGCACAGGCTAATTCAACTAACATGCAAAGCGAGAGGGAAAACGAAAAAGTTAAGAGAAAAGATGGAGGAGGGAGGGCGAATAATAGGGAGTATAAAATACATAAAAGGGTCAAAAAGGGGAAAGGAAAAGGAAAAAAGAAGAAAACCGATGGACAAAGAACGGTTTAAAGGATATAACCAGATTTCCCAGCTACAGTTAAATAGCCGTGTGTATGCAGTGCTGGTTGAGGAGCATAGAGAAACAGAGAGAAAGCAGGGCGGGATGAGACACAATTGGAAATAGAATGAACAGGCAGAAGGGATAAGAAGCTTTTTTCAAAGAGGTAAAGGGTAGAATATGGTTGGATAGGTGAGAGAAGGGTGCTGGAATTATCCAGAGAAACTATATAGTCTAATTACTCCTAAGAGAAATAGCTGAAAATGTCGGTAGGTGTAGAATTTACATTTACAGAATGGACTCGTTGTGATTGTTTAAGCAAGCTGGCGACCAGAGGTAATCAGGTCAGTGTTCTGGGGAAAAAAGAGAGAAAAGAGAAAGAAGAAGAAAAAAAGAAGAGAAAAAAAAAAAGGGAGGAGGGCAGCTCTCAAGCAGGGATTGGCGTGGCGTGATCCACTGCCTCAGGTGGGAGCTCTGCCTTGAAGGTTGTGGGGAGGAGAGTGGCGGTGCTCCAGTCCCTTCTTGAACCAAGCGCTGCACCTCGCTTTTTTGGGCGTGTAAAGTCCCCGTGCCGGGGGGCGCCGCCGAAGTTGGTTGCACTCTTCAACCCAGGCCAGTTCCAATCTCCAAATCCCAGTCCGCGCGCCCCGCTGAAGTTGCCTTAGACACAGCTTCCCAGGCAACCCCCTCGGGGCAATTCCAGGCCCCCTGGTGAGCTCTGGGGGAGGAGACAGAATCGCTGCTTCCTTCTCTGGGTGGGGCTGGCGCGCATGCGCGGTGCTTGCCTGCTGGGTGCTCTGAGCCCGAGCCCGCTGGAGTGAGGAAAACTGGGTCCCTCTATGGCTCGTCACCGGAAACACGAACTCACAGGCTAATTTCCTAGTTTATAGTTCTTTGCCTTCCCTCTGGAGTCCCAGCCAGCCAGGAGCGCGGACGCCCGGTGTCCGCGGGGCTCTTTCAGGTGCCCCAGCCTCCTGGGAAGACAATGGCGGCAGGTGCGCCGCCACTCTGAAGTCCAGCCACCAGGAGTCAGCACAAAGAAGCAGTTTGTGTGCTCAGCCTCCCCCCCCCCCCGGGACCAGTTGGCGTGAGGGGACCTGGTGTGCAGGTATTTGGCAAGTACGGTCTTTCTATGCACCGAGCGGAGGTTTTACCCCCCGAGCGGAGGTTTTTCTGTATCGGACTCTCTCCTTTTCCCCTCTCACTCCTGGTAGAGGGTAGAGAGGGATCGCCTCCCAACCTGGAGTCTCTGATCCCGGCCCGATTTTATCTTCCCCGGTTCGTACTCATGTTAGAAGGCTCTCTCAGTGGATTCTGCGTCCTTTTTCTCCCAATCTCTCAGGTTTTGTAAGGTTTCCAATGGCTTCAGATCTTTTCTGTGTGATGTATGGGCGCGAGTGCAAGTACGGAGCTCCTTACTTCTCCGCCATCTTGCCCCCTCTCCTCTGTCTCTCAGAAATAAATAAAACATCAAAGAAAAAATTTTTAATTAAATAAATCAAGAGATTGGGTGTGGTCGCACCTTCCCCGATGCCCCGCCAAAAAAAAAAAAAAAAAAAAATCATGTCGATAGTGGAGAGAAGTGAACTAGCTACAAAATGAATGGCTATATCATCTAAAAGAATACCTGAAGACTCTTAAGAAGCACGTTCAAAGAATAATGAGTAAAACCACGAGAGGCCACTGATACGGAAGCCAAAGTAGTAGATGTTCAGGAAGAATTGAGTGAATTTTCTGCATTAAAAGGCCACCTGAGCCTAAAACTCAGATACATGAAAATTATGATTGAAATGATAAGTTACTGAGAAATTAAAAATAGTAAAATTTTGCATGAGAACTAGAAACTAAGAAAGAACTCCCTTTTAATTCCTCAAATTCTTCACAAATTCCATAAACTTTTTTTTTTTTTTTAATTTTTTAAGTAGGCTCTACACCCGACATGGCACTGCAACTCATGACCCTGAGATCATGAGTTGGATGCTCTACCACTGAGCCAGCCAGACACCCCAAATTCCATAAACTAAATACTCATTGAAGGTAGGGATTACAACTATCTTCTTCTCCACCAAATCTACTAGTAAACATTTATAATAGAGCAGCTCAATAGTATGCTTTAAGTAGTAATGAATGAATAAATGAATAAAACAAGTAAACCAAATTGAAAAAGAATTTGGTTGATAATTTATAACTACTTCTTCTGAGGGTGTCTGGGTGGCTCAGGTGGTTAAGCATCTGACTTCAGCTCAGGTTATGATCTCATGGTTCATGAGCTTGAGCCCTGCATCGGGCTCTGTGCTGACAGCTCAGAGTCTGGAGCCTGCTTCACATTCTATGACTCCCTCTCTCTCTGCCCCTCCCCTGCTCATGCTCTGTCTCTCTCTGTCTCTCAAAAATAAATAAATGTTATAATTACTTCTACTGAAAAATTACCTACATGGTGGTAGATGAAATAAGTTGAAGAGATTCTTTCTGACCTACTATAAAACTACTCATTTGGAAAGACAGCAGATTAGGAGTGAGGTCAGGTCTTGAGACACAACAAATACTTCTCTAGGAGTCCCGTCATTTTTGTGCCTCAGTAACACTTAGAGTCTACAGCAATGAGACAGTGAACTCCACTGAACATCAGATGGGACCTTTAAAACGTCAGGTTGTCCTCATAATGGAATGTGATATTTTTCATGATGTGGTATGGGATGTAGTGTCAAAAAGAAAGACCTTTGGTGGACATCTGCTGTTTTGCTGAAATATATGTAACACTTCTGGAGATACACCTTGTCTGCCTCATAACAACGTGCTATAAAAACTGTCTAAGTGGACCCTGATTGATTCTTCCTGACAAGAGTCCATTTTCCTTCTTTCAATGAACTCTGATTTTCTTCTGAGGACCCACAGTATAAGAGCTATGAGTAGTGTTATTCCCCAAGGTAGGAATATGACTTCTATGAGGTCGACAAGAAAGCATTTCCCTCTGTTGTAATAACCGGGACAAAAATCTATTAGCAGATGAGACAACTCAAAACTTTTGTTCAGACTATTGACAAAAGTCATTTATTTTTTTCTTAATAGTTTCCGGAGTAGAGACCCAGAACTCTTGCCTATGATATTGTCATAAGTGGAGACAGCCTGATGGAAAATGGAGCCAACACATGAGCAAACAGTCAGCAGATAAGTAGAAGAAACCCATTCCTATTATAACTTTTTAACTAGATTTTACCCATTTCCAAACTGTTTTACCATATTTTATTTTATTCACTTTTTATTATTTATTATTAACATTTATTTAAATAATATAATGAATATTTGTAAACTTAACTCTATGCCAAGATCAAAACTATTATAATAATTAAACCGATTTTTAGCCCATTCCTTACCTTGTCCCCTGCTCCACCCTAAGTTAACCCATATTCTGCTTTTCTTAATATATACTTATCTTGCTTCTTAAAAATAAAATATATTTATTATATATATTTTAGTCTTTCCTGGTTTTGAATTTTAAACTACATGCAGACTTCTAGAAATTATTTTTTCATTCAATATTATGTATGCTACCAAGTTTTGTATTCGCTTTTGTTTTTGTTTTTTCTTCACAAATAGTTTATTGTCAAGTTGGTTTCCATATAACACCCAGCGCTCATCCCCACAAGTGCCCTCCTCCATGCCCATCTACCCCCTCCCCTCCCCCACACCCATCAGTCCTCAGTTTGTTCTCAGCATTCAAGAGTCTCTCATGGTTTGCCTCTCTCCCTCTCCCGCACTCTTTCCCCCCTTCTTCTCCTCCATGGTCCTCCGTTAAGTTCCTCCTAATCCTCCTATACGTGCAAACATATGTTATTTGTCCTTCTCTGCCTGACTTATTTCGCTCAGCATAACACCCTCAAGGTCCATCTATTTTGCTATACATGGCCAGATTTCATTGTTTCTCATTGCCATGTAGTATTCCATGGTATAGATAAACCACATCTTCTTGATCCATTCATCTGTTGATGTACACTTAGGCTCTTTCCATGTTTTGGCTATTGTTGAGAGTGCTGCTATGAACATTGGGGTACATGTGCTCCTATGCATCAGCATTTCTGTATCCCTTGGGTAAATTCCTAGCAGTGCTATTGCTGGGTCGTAGGAGACTTCTATTGTTAATTTTTTGAGGAACCTCCACACTGATTTCCCAAGGGGCTGCACCAGTTTACATTCCCACCAACAGTGTAGGAGGGTGCCCGTGTCTCCACATCCTCGCCAGCATCTAGAGGTCTCTGATTTGCTCATTTTAGCCACTCTGACTGGCGTGTGGTGGTATCTCAGTGTGGTTTTGATTTGTATTTCCCTGATGAGGCGGGTTTCTGAGCATCGTTTCATGGGTCTGTTGGCCATCTGGATGTCCTCTTTGGAGAAGGGTCTGTTCATATCTTCTGCCCGTTTCTTCACTGGATTGTTTGCTTTTCGGGTGTGGAGTTTGGTGAGTTCCTTATAGATTTTGGATAGTAACCCTTTATCTGATATGTCATTTGCAACTATCTTTTCCCATTCTGTCAGTTGTCTATTAGTTTTATGGATTGTCTCCTTTGCCTTGCAGAAGATTTATTCTTGATGAGGTCCCAATAGTTCATTTTTGTGCTTGATTCTTTTGCTTTTGGGGATGTGTCCAGTAAGAAATTACTGCGGTTGAGGTCAAGGAGTTTGCTTCCTGCTTTCTCCTCTAGGGTTTTGATGGTTTTCTGTCTCACATTCAGGTCCTTTATCCATTTTGAGTTTATTTTTGTGTATGGAGTGAGAAAATCATCTAGTTTCATTCTTCTGCATGTTGCTGTCCAGTTCTCCCAGCACCATCTGTTAAAAAGGCTGTCTTTTTCCATTGGATACTCTTTCCTGCTTTGTCAAAGATTAGTTGGCTGTATATTTTTGGGTCCACTTCGGAGTTCTCAATTCTATTCCATTGGTCTGTGTCTGTTTTTGTGCCAATACCATTATTGTCTTGATGATGACAGCTTTGTAGTAGAGGCTAAAGTCTCGGATGGTGATACCTCCCTTTTGGTTTTATTCTTCATTATTACTTTGGCTATTTGGGGTCTTTTGTGGTTCCATACAAATTTGAGGATAGTTTGTTCTAGTTTTGAGAAGTATGCTGGTGCAATTTTGATTGGGATTGCATTGAATATGTAGATTGCTTTGGGTAGTAATGACATTTTAACTATATTTATTCTTCCTATCCATGAGCATGGAATGTTTTTCCATTTCTTTATGTCTTCTTCAATTTCCTTCATAAGTTTTCTATAGTTTTATCATACAGATCTCTTATATCCTTGGTTAGGTTTATTTAGGTACTTTATGGTTTTTTTGGGTAATTGTGAATGGGATCAGTTTCTTGATTTCTCTGTTGCTTCATTGTTGGTGTATAAGAATGCAACCAATTCTGCACATTGATTTTGTACCCTGCAACTTTGCTGAATTCTTGGATCAGTTCTAGTAGGCTTCTGGTGGAGTCTGTCGCGTTTTCTAAGTAAAGTATCATGTCATCTGCGAAAAGTGAAAGTTTAACTTCTTATTTGCCAATTCTGATGTCTTTTATTTCCTTTTGTTCTCTGTAGGGTGATGCTAGGACTTCCAGCACTATGTTAAACAACAGTGGTGAGAGTGGACTGCCGTGTTCCTGATCTCAGGGGGAAAGCTCTCAGCTTTTCCCCATTGAGGATGATGTTATCTGAAGGCTTCTCATAGATGGCTTTTATGATGTTTAAGTAAGTTTCTTGTATCCCGACTTTCTTGAGAGTTTTTATTAAGAAGGGAAGCTGTATTTTTTCCAAAAGCTTTTTCTGCATCTTTCGACAGGATCAAATGGTTTTTATCTCTTCTTTTGTTGATGTGATGTATCACATTGATTGATTTGCGAATATTGTATCAGCCCTGTAACCCAGGAATGAATCTCACTTGATCTTGATGGATAATTCTTTTTACGTGCTGTTCGATTCGATTTGCAAGTACCTTGTTGAGGATTTTTGCATTCGTATTCATCAAGGATATTGGCCTGTAGTTCTTTTTTTTTTTTTTTTTTTTTTGCTGGATCTCTGTCTGGCTTGGGAATCAGAGTGATGCTGGCTTCATAAAATGAGTCCGGGAGTTTTCCTTCGATTT
>NW_024083103.1:0-13876 GCF_003009895.1 Hyaena hyaena | reverse complement strand
GTAGACACTTATAATTGTTAGTTCTTCTTGATGGATAGACCCTGTAATTATTATATAATGCCCTTCTTCATCCCTTGTTATTGTCTTTAATTTAAGTCCGGTTTGTCTGATATAAGTATAGGTAATACAGCTTTCTTTTGACTTCCCGTAGCATGATAGATATTTCTCCATCCTGTTACTTTTAATCTGAAGTTATCTTCCAGTCTAAAATGCATTTCTTATAGACAGCAAATAGATGGATTTTGGGTTTTTTTTATACATTCTCCTACCCTATGTCTTTTGATTGGAGCATTCAGCCCATTTACATTCAGTGTTATTATTGAAATATGGGTGTTTACGTATAGGAGGATTAGGAGGAACTTGATGGAGGAACAAGGGGGAGAAGAAGGGGGGAAATGGTGGGGGAAAGGGAGAGAGGCAAACCATGAGAGACTCTTGAATGCTGACAAAAACTGAGGACTGATGGATGTGGGGGGTAAGGGAGGATGGGCATGGAGGAGGACACTCTTGGGGATGAGCACGGAGTGTTATGTGGAAACTAATTTGACAATAAACTATTTGTAAAAAAAAATAAATAAATAAGAAACATGATGTAAAAAAAAAAAGAAAAGAAATATGGGTGTTTAGAGTCATTGTGTCCTTTGTGGGATTACTGATTGTGGTGGTGTCTCTGGTATTTTGCATTCCTTGCAACACTTCCCTCAGAGAGTCTCCCTCAGGATTTCTTGTAGGGCTGGTTTAATGGTGGCAAATTCTTTCAATTTTTGTTTATTTGGAAAGACTTTTATCTCTCCTTCTATTTTGAATGACAGGCTTGCTGGATAGAGGATTCTTGGCTGCATATTTTTTTCCGTTTATCACATTGAAGGTCTCCTGCTGTTCCTTTCTGACCTGCCAAGTTTCAGTAGATAGGTCTGTCACCACTCTGATAGGTTTCCCTTTGTATGTTAGGGCCCTTTTCTCCCTAGCTGCTTTCAAAATTCTCTCTTTGTCCTTATATTTTGCCAGTTTCACTATATGTCATGCAGATGATTGATTCAAGTTACGTCTGAGGGGAGTTCTCTGTGCCTCTTGAATTTCAAGGTCTACTTCCCTCTCCAGGTT
Source organism: Hyaena hyaena (assembly GCF_003009895.1). Classification (NCBI taxonomy): domain Eukaryota; kingdom Metazoa; phylum Chordata; class Mammalia; order Carnivora; family Hyaenidae; genus Hyaena; species Hyaena hyaena. The sequence continues at coordinate 12,772 of NW_024083103.1, read as the reverse complement.
GGGGAAGTTCTCTGCTATAATTTGTTCCAGGACTCCTTCAGCACCTTTCCCTCTCTCTTCCTCTTCTGGAATTCCTATGATACGGATATCGTTCTGATTGTATCGCTGAGCTCTTGAACTCTTCTTTCAAATTCCTGGATCAGTTTATCTCTCTTTTTCTCAGTTTCTTCTTTTTCTATAATGGTGTCTTCTAAATCACTTATTCTCCTTTCTGCCTCTTCAATCCGTGCATTGGATGCCTCCAGGTTTTTATATATCTCATTTATCCCATTTTTTAATTCACCATAACTATATTTAAGCTCCATATTGTTTGTAGCCATTGTTTCTCTGATGTCCTCCATGCTTTTTTCAAGCCTGGTGTTTAATTTTATGATTATTGTTCTAAATTCTTGTTCAGTTATGTTGCTTATATCTGTTTTGAGCAGTTCTCTAGCTGTCTTTTCTTCCTGTAGTTTCTTTGGAGGAGAGTTCTTCCGTTTCGTCATTTTGGTTAGCTTTCTATCTCTTGTTAATTTTAAAAGCTTGTTATACACACGGCCCCTGTGAGTTCTGCTGAATTAGAGAGGGCTCTTTTGACTGTTGAGGGGCTTTGTGTTCTGGAAGTGTTCTTTGGATGGTGTCTCGTGGTTTCTCTTGTTGAGGGTTTGGTTATTTTGTTTCCCTACTGGTAGTGGTGTTTGGGACTCTCCACCATGTGTAGTTTGGCTTGTTTCTTGAGGCAGCCGTGGTAAAAGAAAACAGACCACCACAGAGGTAACACAGGTACACAAAGGCACAGACAAAACCAATAAACACGGAAACCCAGGCTCAGGTGAAAACAGCTATAACAACAAAACAGCTCTCTGGAGGGGATGGGCGTGGTGTGGTGTAGGCAGGTCTCGTCTCCACTGTGTCTGCTGGCCTCCCTGAGGCCCCTCTTTGGTGGTTGTGGGGAGAAGAATAGTATTGCCCCAGTCCCTTCTCAACCAAGCGTTGCGAATCACTTCTTCGGTCCGATCTCCCTGTGCTGAGGATGTGGCCAAGGTGGGCTGAGTTCAAGCCCCACACCCTGCCTGTTTCTAGGTCCCAGTCCACGGGCTTTGTTATACTGCCCTGAACAGTCCCGCAGGTCACTGCTTCCCTGTTGCCTGGGGGTTGAGTGAGCAGTGGGGGAAGTGTTGCAGCCTCAGGTCCGCCATGGTCAGGCAAGGATACAACCCGAGTGCGTTCGGGGAAGGTAGCAGCTTCAGGTCCGTAGAGTCCACGTTGCTGCAGTGCGCCGCTGCCGCTTTACCTGGAGCTGGCACCGCTTCACCATGTTGCCGCTGCTGCAGCTTCATAGGGCCACAGTTGCGCGTGGCTGCCGCTTCGCCCGGTGCCAGGACCTCCTCCGCATGCATTGCTGCAGGTTCACCAGGCCGCCGCCGCCATGGATGGTGCTGGGCACAAGGGAGATCAGTTTTTCCTGGCGCCTTCTGGGACCAGGGCATCTAGTTTAGAGTCAGTGCCCCAGCCAGAGCTAAAAAACACTGTCTTTCCAGGCCGAGGTTTTTTCTCTTCTCCAGGGACGGTTCTATGAGCCATCTCAGCTTTGCTTTCCTTTCCCCTGGACTCGCGGCAGCTCGCCACCACTCGCCGGTTTATCACTCACCGCAGCTGCACGCAAGCCGGGGTCCCTCCCCTCCCTCCGTATCTCTGGATCCCGACCCGCTTTTATCTTCCCCAGTTCGCACTCACGCACTTATGAGGTTTCCTTCCCAGTGTACTCTGTGTCTTTCTCTTCCCAAACTCCTGTGGCTCAGTGTCCTACGACCTCAGGCCTTCCCTGTTTGAGAGATGGGTGCAGACGAAATGTACGGAGCTTCTTACTTCTCTGCCATCTTGCCTCCCAGTCCTCCCGGGACTGCCCTCAGGGCGCAGGCCAGGATAGTCCTCTCCAAATGGCTCCGACTCAGGGGCACAGCTTTCCCGAGCTCAGCCCAGATTCGAACCCACGTCCCTTGCAGTTCTGCGCTCCGTAGTCCCTTTGAATGCAGTTGTAGATTCATTTTTTCTGTCATATCATACTCTATTGTGTGATTATTTCAAAATATGTTTACCCATCAACCATTCAATAAATATTTGACTACTATGAACAATAACTCTGAGCATTTACAAACATGTCTCTTATGAATGTAGCTTGCAGGATGTGGCAATATTCAGCTTTACAAGATAATATACATCTCCACAAGGGATTCAGGAATGCAATCTAACTATGTACAGAGACAGAGAGATTGGAATATTTGTGAACAGATCTAATACCTCTATTTGATGAGTGAAGAATTAAGAAAAAATGTTCTATTTTGCTGTTTTTGTTTTAATTAGAACCATGGATAAATTTGAAATAAATAAAAATCTGTGTCTATATTTTTCGCTGCCAAATTTAAAACGTCAATTGGTGGGAGCACCTAGGTGGCTCATTCCATTGAGCATCTGACTTCAGCTCAGGTTCGTGGGTTTGAGCCCCATGTCAGGCTCTGTGCTGACAGCTTAGAGCCTGGAGCCTTCTTCAGATTCTGTGTCTCCCTCTCTCTCTGCCCCTCCCCCACTCATGCTCTGTCCCTCTGTCTCTGTCTCTCTCCCTCAAAAATAAACATTAAAAGAAAAATTTTAATGTCAATTGTTAGCAATGTAATGGGACAGATGGTAGATATTTATGGTGAACATAGTAAAAGGTATCAACTTGTCAAATCAAAGTCATACACCTGATATTAATGCAACATTGTTTATCAATTATGCTCAAATGTCAATTATTAACCACATTAACTGTGTCATATTTAGGATAAAATTTTTGAGCACTAAAGCAGACTGTTGTCCTGTGAAGGGAAGAGATTTTTCTATGAGGCAGAACTTTTACTCATTAAACATTATCTAAAAGATCTAGAAAGTTAGAGGTATATGATTCCACTTCATTAACAAGAAGCAGAAGTATCAAAATATTTCCGTGTACTCCTACATAGCTATATTAATCAAAGATGACTTGCAGAGGTTAGGAGGAGCATGGTAAAGAATTTAAGAATTGCATGATACCACAAAGTTCTTTGTTTCCTAGAATAGAGTCTGGGTTCAAAAGTCTAGTCAAGTAGAAAAGGATCTTCAGTTCAGAAAATGAAAATGAAATGCATCATCTTTCCTGTCTTATTGATAGGTTACAAAGCTCTTTAAATAGATGAACTTCTAGAACGTTGAGTCCTAAGTGGAACTGGTACCTTCTAATAAATTGACTGTAGGTATTTTAAGCTATAAAAATTTTTCTTAAAAGTGAAAAACTCAAACAGATATCCTAATTAAAATAGATTTATCTTCATCCTATTTCATAACTTGAAAACCCAATCTGAAGAGGTAGCGGGGATAATGAATAGGTAAAGCACAGAGGATCTTTAGGGCAGTAAAAAGGTCTGTATAACACTCTAATGATAGATGCATGTCATTATACATCTGTCCAAACCCACAGAATGCACAACTCTAAGAGTGAACTTTAAGGCAAACTGTGAATTTAGGGTGATTATAAGGTGTCAGTGTCAGCTCACGTTCATCAAACATTTGACTCTTGTAGGGGATGTGGATAATGAGGAGGTTGTGTTTGTGTAGGGGCAGGTAATATAGGGGAAATTTCTGTGCCTTCCTTTTAGTTTTGCTGTGGACTTTAAAGTACTCTAAAAAAGTAAAGTCTTTACTAAAATGACTTACTAGCTGATATATAGACTTTTATACATATATGCTATGCTTTTAACTAAGGTGTAATTTGTGGGATCATGAGCTATACTAAGGCTATGACAATAACGTATTCTTTAGGTCAGCCTTACTTACAGATGCCATGGGTAGCCCCGTCTCTGGCTCATGACACAGGGAAGGAATAAAGGCATTCCCTGAGGCACATAGCAAACTGTGGTCAATATCTCCTTCCAACACGGTCTCTTGGTCTCCAAGGTGATGCAATGCTTTAATTATTCAGAATGCTTGGTGCCAAAACTACTTCCACACTAACAGGCACGCACTTTTGTTTATCAAGTCCCCAGTGACAACTTCTGGCAGCCAATGGTTTCTTGGCAAGAAGCTTTGGAGCTGGATCCTGCTACGGAGCTACTGGCAAGGGCTCCTACTAGCAGGCCTCAATTCCCCCAACATAATAAAAGGTTCTCTGAAGACATTACATCAGCCACCTTGAATGGTATCTCTGTCTCCAGTGCCCTGCCCAGTCATGAACTGCAATTGAGGCCTCCTTCCTTTCAGCCCATCCATGAGCCCATGCCAACTCCCTGCCTTTACACAGAACATCTTCCTGAGATCACAAAGCAAATGAAATTGCACAACTTTCTGTTCTGGATTTTTTTTAACTTAACACCTCATTGATAGAGAAAGGAATTCCATTTTTTCTTCTTGCTTCACACTAATTAGTAAAATTATCTAATAGGATGACCACAGTCTTATAATATTTAAATTTTAATATTTAATTGTGAAATGTTTAAATCTATTAAAGTATGAAATTTATCTTTTAAAATCATTTTTAATTTCTGTTTGGTTTGGTCATTTGTAGAGAATGATGAGCAATGAAAAGAGTCTTGATGAATTCCTCTAATGGGACAAAGAAGAAAATTTCCAGGATAGGGTAGAGAGGAGAAAGAGCAGAAAGGAAAATTAAGATGTAGGATACTGGATCAAGTTAGAAACACAGTCTTTGAAGGAAAGGAAAATCAACTTTTCCATCTGGGATGGTAAATGTTCTTTGTACCATTCTGGTACCCACAAACATTTCCAAAATGATCTCTCTGGATTGTTTCCCAGCAGGGCATGGTAAAACAAAAACTGACCTGTGGTTCCCAACTACTAACATAAGACTAAGTAATTAACAATTGTCATGAGTTCTATTCTTGCATATTTTGATAAACTTGAAGCATACCAGGTATAATGAAGAGATAATTTCTCAAACACCTTGGATCCTGGTAAGCTGAGCTCTTCTGAGAAGGTGAGGCTGGGCTTTCTTGATCATTCATGTCTTTCCACAAATTCTCATAAGACTAGAAGAGGTTCCCAAAATATAAAACACAAATCCTTCTCCTTCCTATCTTTTCAAGAAAATTACCACTTTTACTGTCCTTTTTTTCCTTCTCACTTCTCCTCAATCCTTAACTTCCTCATTTGCTTAATCTTGTTATGAAAGCCTTCCATTTCCAACTTTCCTTGCATTCTTATTAGAAAAGCCTTCTCTAGGGGTCCCTGGGTGGCTTAGTCGGTTAAGCGTCCGACTTTCCCTTAGGTCATGATCTCGCGGTTCTTGGGTTCGAGCTCCGTGTCGGGCTCTGTGCTGACTGCCAGCTCAGAGCTGGAGCCTATTTCAGAGTCTGTATCTCCCTCTCTCTCTAACCCTCCCCTGCTATGCTGTCTCTCTCTCTCTCTCCTAGAAATAAATAAAAATATTAAAAAGAAAAGAAAAGAAAAGAAAAGAAAAGAAAAGAAAAGAAAAGAAAAGAAAAGAAAAGCCTTCTCTACTGCACAGTTGTAAAACACTCTTGCCATAGTTTCCTTACTATATGGACAGGTATTTTCTACTTAAATTTTTATCTTATTTCCCTGATATAACTAATATTTTTCTAGATAATTACATGCACACTGTCTTAGCAACTTTTTTGAATACTTTTTTTCTCAGCAATTTAAATCTCACATTAACCTCATTTCAAAATCTTATACCTATTATATTCTATTTCAGAGATTTGTGTTCAGCTTCACTGATATGTCTATTTTATTGCTAATACCAAATTTTGGTAGTTATTTGTAGGTGGTGCTGTATTTTATCTGATAGACATTTACCCCCACCATTTTTGTCCAAATTTACCTGCCCAGGTTTTGCATATTTATTTTTCTTATTTTACAAATTTAATGCTTATTTTTGAGAGAGACAGAGCATGATGGGAGAGGAGCAGAGAGAGAGGGAGACAAAGAATCTGAAACAGAATCCAGGGTCTGAGCTGTCAGCACAAAGTTCCACATGGGGCTCAAACCCATGAACCTCAGGGTCCTGACCTGAGATGAAGTCAGACACTTAATCAACTGAGTCACCCAGGGCTCCTGAATAGTTATTTTTCAATGTGAACCAGTTTTTTCTAGTTAAAACTATATACTATTAATGATTTTACTGTGTAACTCTTCAGTGCATAGGTTAACTTATGGGGAGTTGAGACCTTTAAGACCTTGTGTATCTTTAAGATGTCCAGCAGGATTAGTGATATTAGAGGAAACAATCCTTGGCACTCACACATTACCTGGAATCACTTGGGTTTCCCACCCACCAGAATAAAAAAATCTCATAATTCACAGGACACCAGGTTGAGTATTCAAAAGTGCATTGCCTCAACAATGAGGAAAAATTAACTGTAAACTAAACACTGTTCTAGTCTCATTTAACAAAGTTCCAGAACAATTATAGGCTTGCAAAATATCCAACAATCAAGGGAAAAGTCATAAAGTTTAATATCCAATAAAAAAATTATCAAGCCTGCAAAGAGGCAGGAATATATCATCCATGATATGGGGGCAAAACCAATCCATTCAAACCCCTTCACACACACACACACACACACACACACACACACGCACACACAATAACAATGATTATAAAATTAGTAAATGAATACTTTAAAATTATTATCACTGCATTAATTTTCAAGAAAGTAGAGAAGGGATTGAATATAGTAAGTGGAGACCTAGAAAACGTAAAAAAGAGCCAAGTTAAAATTCTAGCAGTTAAAAATACAATAGTTGAGATAAAAATAGTAGATTAACAGAAGATAGTGCACTGCAGCAGAAAAGATTAGTAAACTTGAAGACATAACAATAGGAGCCACCTAAAATTAAAAACAAAGAAAAAAAGGGATTGAAAAACATACACAGAGCATCAGTGAGTAAGAGGAAACTTCAAATAGCCTAATATATGAATAATTAGAAACTTCCAAGAGAAATGAGAGAAAGGACAGAAAAAAAAATGGCCAATTTTTCCCAAATTTAAAGAAAACTATAAATCCATAGTTCCAAGAATCAAACAAAACCCAGAATCATGAAGTACACTACCCTAAGAGATACATCATAATAAATTGGGCAAAAACAGTGATAAAGAGAAAATGTTAAAAATAGCCAAAGGAAAAAAAGAATGTATGTGCAATGGAATAAAGATAAAAATTACAGCAAACTTCTTACCAGAAACACTGTAAGCCAGTGGAACAAAAGAGAGTGGAGCAACATCTTTATAAAAATGCAAACAAAATTTGTTCACCTAAAATTCAATACTCATCAAAGACCTCTTTAAAAACAAAGGTAAAGTAAAGCCTTTTAGACATATGAAATTAAAGAAATTCTTCATGACTACCCAACACTACAAGAAGTGTTAAGGAAAAAGATAAATAAATCATACCATCTGGAAATCTGGATCTGAAAGAAATGAAGACAAACAAAAGAGGTAAATATGGGGTCACCTGGGTAACTCAATTGGTTAAGATTGCAATTCTTGATTTCAACTCAGGTCATGATCTCACCATTGTGAGATCAAGCCCCATGTTGGGCTCCAAGCTGATGGCATGGAACCTGTTTAAGATTCTCTCTCTCTCTCTCTCTCTCTCTGCCTCTCCTTCTCCCTTTCCCCTGCTTATTCTCTCTCTCTCTCTTGCTTATTCGTTCTCTCCCTCTCTTACTCTTGTTTTCTCAGGAAAAAAAAAAGAAGTGGTAAATACATGTGCAAAACAAATAATTTGATTTCTATAGCAGCAAAAGCCCACAATAACTTTTTTAAATGTAGATGGCGAGTTTTGTCATTAATAAGAGAAATTTCATTTTAATACTTTTCCATCCAGGTACCAAGTACTAAAAACCTAAATTTAAATATCCTCTTGATGTCCAACCTTTCTCCTAAATCCCCTGGAAATTAAGTGTGCTGGTTCCAAAATCCAGCCACAAACCAGGGTAAAATCTGAATGTGCTGTATTTTTAAAATTTATTTATTTAAAATCAAGTTAGTTAACACACAGGGTAGAATTGGTTTCAGGAGTAGAACCCAGTGATGCATCACTTCCATATAACACCCAGTGCTCATCCCAACAAGAGTCCTTCTTAATACCCATCACTCATTTAACCCATTCTCCTCCACACCTCTCTTTCAACAGCACTCAGTTTGTTCTCTGTATTTAAGAGTCTTATGGTTTGCCTCCCTCTCCATTTTTATCTTATTTTTCCTTACCTTCCTTTGTGTTCATCTATTGTGTTTCTTAAATTTCACATATGAATGAAATCACATGATATTTATCTTTCTCTGACTCATTTCTCTTAGCATAATACACTCTAGTTCCATCCACATCTTGCAAATGGCAAGATTTCATTCTTTTTTTAAAAAAATGTTTATTTATTTTGAGAGTGAGAACAGGAATGGAAGAGAGGCAGAGAGACCGGGAGACAGAGAATCCCAAGCAGTATTTTTGTTGTCAATGCCGAGCCAGACACAGTGCTTGATCTCACGAACTATGAGATCATGACCTGAGTTGAAGCCAAGAGTCGAATGCTTAACTGACTGAGCCACCCAGGTGCCACAAGATTTCATTCTTTTTATCACCAAGTAGCATACCAGTGTGTGTGTGTGTGTGTGTCTGTGTGTGTGTGTGTGTGTGTGTGTCTTCTTTATCCATTTTTCAGTCGATGAACATTTGAGCGCTTTCCATAATTTGGCTATTGTTGCTAGAACTGCTATAAACATTGGGGTGCATGTCTCCCTTTGAATAAATACCTAGTCATGCAGTTTCTGGGTTGTAGGATAGATCTATTTTTTTCTTTTTTTGAAATCTCCATACTGTCTTCCATAATGCATGCACCAGTATGCATTCCTACCAACAATGCAAAATGGTTCCGCTGTCTCTGCATCCTCACCATCGGTTGTTTCCTAAGTTGTCAAGTTTAGCCACACTTAACAGTGTGAGGTGATATCTCATTGTGGTTTTGACTTACATTTATCTGATGACGAGTGAGGTTGAGCATCCTTTCATGTGTCTGTTAGTCATCTGAATGTCTTTGGAGAAGTGTCTATTCATGTCTTCTGCCAATCTCTTCACTGGATTATTTGTTTTTTGGGTATTGAGTTTGTTAAGTCCTTTATAGGTGTCAGATACTAACCTATTATCCAGTACGTATTTGCAAATATCTTCTCCCATTCTTTAGTTTGCCTTTTAGTTTTGTTGATTGTTTCCTTCACTGTGCAGAAAATTTTTATCTTGCCGAGGTCCCAATAGTTCATTTTTGTTTTTATTTCCCTTGCCTCCAGAGACATATCTAGTAAGAAGTTGGCTGTGGTCAAAGAGATTGCTGCCTATTTTCTCTTCAAGGATTTTGATGGTTTTCTGTCCCACAACTAGGTCGTTCGGCCATTTTGAGTGTGTTTTTGTTTATGTTGTAAGAAAGTGGTGGAGTTACATTCTTCTGCATATCATTGTTTGGTTTTCCCAACACCATTTGGTGAACAGACTGTATTTTTTCCATTGGATACTCTTTCCTGTTTTGTCAAAGATTAGTTACCCATGCATTTGGGGGTTCATTTATGGGTTCTCTATTCTGTTGCATTGATTTACATGTCTGTTTTTGAGCCAGTACCATACTGTCTTGATGATTACACTTTGTAATACAACTTAAAGTCTGGAATTGTGATGCCTCCAGCTTTGGTTTTCTTTTTCAACATTACTTTGACTATTCTGGGTCTTTTCTGGTTTCATACAAATTTTATGATTGCTTGTTCTAGATTGTGAAGAATGCTGGTGTTATTTTTACAGTGATTACATTAACTGTGTAGATTGGTTTGGGCAGTACCGACATTTTAACAGTTCTTCCAATCCATGAACATGGGATGTTTTTCCATTTCTTTGTGTCTTCTTCCATTTCCTTCATAAGTTTTCTATAGTTTTCAGCATACAGATCTTTTACCTCTTTGATGATGTTTATTCTTGGGTATCTTATGTTTTTATGGTGCAATTGTAAATGGGCTCAATTCCTTGATTTCTCTTCCTGCTGCTTCATTATTGGTGTATGGAAATGCCACTGATTTTTGCACATTGATTTTATAGCCCGTAACTTTGCTGAATTCATTTATCAGTTCTAATAGTTTTTTGGTGGCGTCTTTTGGGTTTCTATGTAAAATACCATGTCATCTGCAAAGAATGAAAGTTTTGTTTGTGTTGTCTGATTGTTGTGGCAAGGACTTCTAGTACTATGTTGAATGACATATGTGAATGTGGACATCCCTGTTATGTTCCTGACCTTAAGGGGAAAGCTCTTAGTTTTCCCCACTGAGGATGTTATTATCTGTGGCTCTTTCATATATGGTCTTTATGATGATGGAGCATGTTCCTTCTATCCCTACTTTCTTGCGGTTTTTATCAATAAAGGATACTGTATTTTGCCCAATGCTTTTCCTGCATCTAGTGACAGGATCATAATGTTCTTATCCTTTCTTTTATTAATGTATGGTATGACATTGGTTGACTTGCGAATATTGAACCAGCCCTGCAGCCCAGGGTTAATCCCACTTGATTATGGTGAATAATTCTTTTAATGTACTGTTGAATTCAGTTTGCAAGTATCTTGCTGAGAATTTTTGTATCCAGGTTCATCAGGGATATTGGCTTCTAATGCTCTTTTAGTGGGGTCTTTGTTTGGTTTTGGAATCAATTTAATGCTGACTTCATAGAATGAGTTTGGAAGTTTTCCCTCCATTTATATTGTTTGGAACATTGAGAAGAATTGTTTAAATGTATGGCAGAATTCCCCTGGGAAGCCATCTGGCTGAGGACTCTTGTTTGTTGGGAGATTTTTTGTGTGTGTGTGGGGGGGGGGAGGGCTCGCAGTGGACAAAGAGAGAGAGGAAATCCCTAACGGGCTCCATGCTGTCAGCAAAGAGCCCAGTATGATCTCGGGAACTGTGAGGTCATAACCTGAGCCAAAATTAGAGTCTGACACTTAATTGACTGAGCCACTCAGGCACCCCTTTTGAGAGATTTTTGATAACTGATTCCATTTCTTTGCTGGTTATGGGCCTATTCAAATATTCAATTTCTTCCTGTTTAAGTGTCGATAATGTGTGATTTTCTAGGAATTTGTCTATTTCTTCCAGATTGTCCAGTTTGTGGGCATATAATTTTTCATAGTATTCTCTTCTAATTGTCTTTCTATGATGTTAGTTGTGATCTTTCCTCTTTCATTCGTGATTTTATCTATTTGGGTTCTTTCTCTTTTCTTTCTGATAAATCTGGCTACCAGTTTACCAATTTTACTTATTCTTTCAAAACACCACCCTTTAGTATTATTGATCTGTTCTACTGGATTTTTTTTTTTTGTTTATTTCTGTTCTAATCTTTATTATTTCCATTCTTCTGCCAGCTTAGACTTTATTTGCTGCTCCTTTTCTACCACCTTTAGAAGTAAGTTTACTTGTGTATTTGGGAACTTTCTTGTTTCTTGAAATAGGCCTGAATTGTAATATACTCCCCTCTTATGACTGCCTTTGCTGCATCCCAAATGTTTGGATTATCATGTTTTCATTTTCATTTGCTCCCATGTATTTTTTTTTATTTCTTCTTAAATTTCCTGGTTAACCCATTATTGTTTAGTAGGATGTTCTATAACCTATATCTATTTGAGTGTTTTTCAAATTTTTTCTTGTTTGATTTCACATTTCATAGTGTTATGACCTGAAAATATGCATGGTATGATTTCGATCTTTTTGCATGTGTTGAGGGCTGATTTGTGTCCCAGTATGTAATCTATTCTAGGCAATGTTCCATGTGTCTTTGAGAAAGAAATGTGTGTTCTGCTGCTTTAACATGAAATGTTCTGAATATATCTAATAAGCTCATCTGGTCCAGTGTGTCATTCAAAGCCATTGTTTCCTTTTTGATTTTCTGTTTAGATTATCTGTACATTACTGTAAGTGGGATATTAAAATCTCCTATTAATATGCCATTATTATCAAAGAGTTTCTTCATGTTTGTGATTAACTGATTTATATATTTTGTTCCAAGTTGTGGGCATAAATATTTACAATTGTTAATTCTTCTTGGTGGATAGGCCCCTTAATTATGATGTAATGCACTTCATTTCTTGTTACAGCCTTTCTTTTAAAATCTAGTTTTTTTGTTATAAGTATGGCCACTCTGGCTTTCTTTTGATCTCCATTATTAGCATGATATGTGGTTCTCCAAACCCTCATTTTCAATCTGCAAGTGTCTTTAGGTCTAAAATTAGTCTCTTTTAAGCACCATATAGACGGATCTTGTTTTTTCATCCATTATGATACCTTATTTCTGTTGCTAATTATAGGAGTTAACAACACATATATGGGTTAAAATCAGCAATAGATGATGCTGTCCAGGGTGCTGCTGGGTGGGAATAACAGGTTTACACCTATCTTGCTGCCAGACTTAAAGTGCCAAATATATCACTTACAGAACCCTTTGACTAAAGCACAGCACCATTCAGACCTTTCAAAGTAAAATAAAGAGACATGATTATAAACCTTGAGGAAAAAAGAAAAGCTTACTACTGAAAAGAACTAGCAATACATTTTTCAAGTGGGGAATTTGTCACACCTGTGGGCAGATAAGTTAAGCCAACATCATGATATACTTTGGTTAAAAACCAACCTCCTGGATGATTTCCTAAACAGGTAAAGGAAAAAGCCACACATCCTCGTCCTGTTTGGTTGAGGACAACCTGGTTAATGGTAATTTCTCTA